>NW_017307560.1:132203-166079 GCF_000935625.1 Nanorana parkeri
TATATATATATATATATACTGTATATATGTTGTGAGATTTAGCTTTCAATGGTAGCACATTAATGACTGAGTCCACTTGCTTACCACATCTTTTAAAGGGCCTCTTTGCCCACTTTTATTAGAACCAACATAAAAGACTACACCGTTGTTTCCCTTGCAGTGGTCTTCAAACACATTACAGCAAATAATGTTTGTCCAAGTCTCACCGACTCCAGGTTGTCACACATACTCCATTTGTAAACGGCTCTCTCAGCCTCCTCGGCTGTCTTCCCGTGCCTCTAGCGCACACCGCCACCTGGCTCCCCTCTGCCTTCTGGGTGGAGTCCTCCTGACTCCTGAATATACCTGTTACTCTTCCCAGCATCTTCCCAGCATATATATATATATACAGGGCTTGAAAAATTTGGCGGTGTCTCACCAGTCAGTCAAAAATGTCACCAGTCAGCATGACCGGACTATAGCCTTGCAATATATGTTAAAAAATTTTGGGGACAGATATAGCTTTCTTTTGTGACCCCACGGGGGGATGCAAAACAGAAGTTCTGCCCAGCATGAGAACAGATACAGATTTAAAAGGAAGAGCAGCAAAGAGAAGGGAAACTACCATGGATTACAGTAAGGAACACATTACAGTATTGTTTTATGTAAAAAAATCTGAGGGTTTAATGTCACTTTAATATCTACACAGTTGCCTTAATACCATCCACATCCAATTGCACATATCATTTTAACATCAAACCTTAATATAACTGTGCTGTTTTTAAATGAAATATCAGCACAAGTGACATTTCATTCAGTTCTATGGACACAGCAGGGTACAAGGTGGTTATTCTGTTTCGCATCCTGCTGTGCTTAAAACATGGAAAGGAATGCGGTACTTTCTTGCAGCGCACACTACTGCCTTCCCACCATAACACAATGGTGTGAAAGGGTCCCATCTCTGACAAGGCAAATTGCCTTCTCTTGCATGTGGTGTGAATGGAACGTAAGGCATTAATACAATATATATGTTGAGCAAGAGCCACTACCTCAAGGTATGTCTGCTAAAAGCTGGGCAAGTGACCCCAAGACCAAAAGGAAAGATCCACCACATGCTATGCCACCATAAATAAGCAGTGTGTTAATAATCTCCAAACAGTCAAGGATATAGGCTTTCCACAGTTATTGCTCAGTAGATGTAAGAGGGAGCAGGAGTTTCTGATCATTAGTGGTATAGTGTTATTGTTAGAGAGAGCCAACCTCCACTCACTTCCACCAAAAAAAAAAAAGCTTGTGGCATTAGATATACTTTAAAGCTGAACTCCAGGTTTGCATTATTTTGCATACTTACATTGGACTAGCTTGTTCCAATTTAAGTATACATATGTCATAACTGATCAATTGCTGGGGATCCTGTAAAGCACTGTAGTCGCAAGAGCTGCTACAGTGCTGTTCGCGATCTTCCGGGTCCTGTATGGCGCGGATCTCAGCAGCTTCCCTTCTGTTCCAAAAGCATGGTACAGCAGCCATTCAAAGAATGCCTAGTGTTTTTAGTATAGGAATACAAGGCGATCTCTGTTTGGATGGCAGGGTGGGGGGCCATGATGTCACTGCTCCTTGCCTAATCAAAGAATGTCTTATATTCATTGACAAAAACACTAGACGTTTTCTAAATGGCCACTGTGCTGAGCGAGCGACTGCCTGTTTTTTCAGAGCAAGGGGAAAGCTGCTCCGTTCAGCACCATACAGGACACAGAAGATTGTGGCTACAATGCCCTACATGATCCCAACAGCAGTTCATGTATTACATATGCATACTTACATTGGAACAAGCTGGACCTATGTAAGTGTAACACGCACCCTGCCCCAAACCAGGAGCCGCAAGAATAACCCGAGTCATCACTAGTTGTCTAGGGGATTTGGTCTTCAGCTGCACCATTAGCATTTAACTGCCCGCTTCAAGTGCCCACAAAGCTGATATCCACTCCAGTAATGCAATGCTGAATAACTTTTATTAACATCTTCATTCCTGGGAGAGAGGGTATAGGGATTCTAGACATCCAGGGTGTAACAGACATCCAGACTCTCCAGACCTCTTTCACATTTCAGTGTAGATCCATTTGTGGTACAGTGAATAGTAATTTGAGTAACAGATGAGCAAAAAATAAGTACAGATCTTCAGCAGGAGAGACACCAGCCATGCTCCTGAGGTCCTCTATGTTCCGGGCACCTCCAGTAGCCATCAACGTTTCTGGTTCTCCTCCTCTGACAACAACACAAGCCTCCTCCATACTTGAGGCCCAGGGAAACTCTTCCCACACTCCAGCCTCTGCCCACCCCCAGGCCTCAGGCCTCAGTCCTAACCTGGGGGCGGCTGGACAGCACCCAGTCCTGTGCTAATCCATGGCTGGACCTAGTCTGAGCAAATGGCAATTCCATCCAGTATATGTACCCTATCCCAGCATGCACCACTGATTGAGGGAAACCCAGTGATTGGCTGCTGTACTGTACATACACTCACAGTGTCCCTCATTGGCTGTCCCACAATACAGCAGAGTCACACCCAAACCTTAATATAACTGTGCTTTACCAGGTGGGTACAGTTAATGCCAGACACCTATAATTAACCAGATAAATGCCAACTATAATCTAGCCAGGCTGACTACAGCCCTGACCAGGGGCGTAACTAGAAATCACAGGGCCCCATAGCAAAATTTTGTATGGAGCCCCGTGATTGCTAGTTATGCCACTTGCAGAGCCCCAGCGGAGAGTGAGAGGCTCTGCAGGGTCTGTGATCTCTTACCTGTTAGCGCCTCTGTGGTCGCCGAGCCCCAACTCCTGTTATGTCCCCGGGCCCCGCCTCCTCTGCTATCGACGGGCCCCCCTTCTCTTACATCACTGGCCCCACCTGCTCTTAGGTCGCTGGCCAGTCATGTAAGAGGAGGCGGGCCCCGCCTCCTCCATTCCGAACACCGACCTCATCTGCCGCAGCGGCTGGCTGTCACTGACACAGCTCTGCAGCGGCTATGAGGAGAACTGCGCTGTGGCCGCTGCTGAGCTGTGTCTGTGACAGCCAGCACCCCCACATGCCATAGCGACCCAGGCGGCCCTGGTCGGGCCCCCCTGTGCCCGGGCCCCATAGCGGCCGCCTGGGTCGCTATGGCTATTGTTACGCCACTGGCCCTATCAATCACTACATTTGTAATAGCCATCTCACAAAAGGTGATAGGGGCTACATAAGTATGCAAAATAATGCATACCTGAAGTTCAGCTTTAAGGCCTGGTTCACACCTAAGCTTTTTGTTTCTCAAAGCTAAGTGCGACAAAATGCTCAAGAGAAGGAATCCCATTCATTTCTATGGCCTCTGTTCATACCTAAGCGGTTTGTTGCACAGAGTTTGTCATTGAAGTCTATGGGACCAAAAAGCATTGTAATCTGCCAAAAAATAGCGCATGTACTTTTTCCAGCAACAAGTGTTTTTCTGCTTGCGACAAAACGCTCAACTGTGTACAGGGGCCATAGAAATGAATGGGATTTCTTTGTCTTGAGTGTATTATTGTGCTTACCTTTGAGCAACAAAACGCCTGGGTGTGAATGGGGACTAAAGCATCCAAGACCTATAAGAAGCCAAAGACTGTCTTAGCTCATCCTATCCTACTCCACCTATAAGGAAAATATCTTTTTTTGAGTAGAACAGCCCTTTAAATGTTCGAAAGCTGATGCAGGTAATTTGTTACCTGTTCACAACTTTTTTCAGAACACTTCTATATGCCGAATAAAGCTACTCTTGTGTGATTGAAATAAAACATACATGACCTAGAATTGGTTATTGGTAATATTAATTCCAATAGTGTTTTTGTGTGTGAAATGTATCTAAACCAGCGAGCAGTCAAGACCTTGGAGATTGTAATGGAAATTCCACAGTACATATAATGACTTTAAATCTATCAGCGAGCTGATATACAGCGCTAGCCTTTAAAGACCTCAGCAGCCTCACACAAGAGTTTGCTGCATTCTGGACCATAAGAGGCTACAGATGAGACTGCAGTGCTACAGAGAGCCCCCAGACACAAACATTCAGTAGCAGTCCCGATAATTACCATATTAAATTACAATGTATCTCAGGGCTTACTGCAGTAAGCTGTGAAAGCGAAAGAGTAACAGAGGACATTTAAACTGGCCTTTTGCAGTCCTGCATGTATGATTTATTTGTATTGAGGGATAAAAATTCAGTTTGGACAAATAGTGATTAAACAACGCCCCCTATGTGTGACATATGGTATATGAGAAGTAGGTTTTCATACTGAAATGATATCAAAGCAGATTGGTAAGAATGAATACTAGGTTATCCAGAGAGTTAGAAAAGGAAGAAATCAATAATTTTATGTGAATAAATATTACACACACATCGTTGAACACTAAACACTTTTGTCAGTACAGTATTAAAGTGTAATTCCACTTTTTTGGGAATAAATAATCCCCTCTGGGTGATTGATGTACATTTTTTAAACAAATTTGTTGCAGATTCTGACCTTTTTCTGTTCTGAAGAAATAGCTGTTTGTGTCACCGTGTCCTTCTAGACTGATAGCTGAATGGGAGGGTCTGCACTCATTATAACCACCTGGTGTACTTTCAGTCTTCTAATGAGGAAATGGCATTTCTGGGGGCATTCCCTATACCAACAGTGTACAGAACACCTCTAGGTTGCCATATTGTATTTAATATTCTAAACAGTTTTAGAATATTACAGTGGTTTCAGATATTTTAGTGGTTTCAGATATTTTTTTGGTAATTTAATGTTATTAAAAATTACATGTGTAGCAATTTCCTATTTTATTATTATAATTATTATTATTTTAAGCGAAATGGCATGTTTTCTTTAATGCAACACTAGGGGATTGATGTATAACCCTTCTGCCCAGAGTAAAGCTGGGTGAATGCCTATACTCCTTGGCCCCATCTAGTGGCAGTAATGGCATGCAAACAGCATTTGCCCAGCTTTACCTTTGACGGATGATTAAATGTACTTAAAGAAATTAGAGCTCACATTGTTGCAGTAATGTGCATAGTTTTGAGCACTGGGTTGACATACAAAATGAACAATGCTGCAGTGTACATATACACATGCTTTACCATTTTGCTGCAACACTGCACTACTGTGGTTGAACACCAGAGTTTTTACTTGCAAACTTTGAAATTATTCTGCTGTCATCTTGCCAATTCATTGGTTTATGTTTGATGAGTTCTGCACTACAAAAGAAATGTAATTTTAGCTAGGAAAAATATATTACAATTTTTCTTCCCCTTTAATTAATAGTTTTACATCTAGGTTCCTCCATTTTTAATGGTGTTAAAGTATCTTCTACCACCCAGGTATGAGGTGATCTTTTTTTTAAAAACAAACA
Source organism: Nanorana parkeri (assembly GCF_000935625.1). NCBI lineage: Eukaryota > Metazoa > Chordata > Amphibia > Anura > Dicroglossidae > Nanorana > Nanorana parkeri. Next base: position 137,590 of record NW_017307560.1, read on the forward strand.
TCCCCCCGTCTTCAAAAAATGAGGTGCTCCATACAAGAGTGGACAATCACCAGTGCAAGCATGTGGGGGGCGTGCAGAAAAATCTCATATAATCTGGTGGCATATCAAGGTGGGGGGATAAGCATACCACGCTTGAAGTTCCGCCTGTAAAGTAAAATAGTACCCTAAGCAACTAGAGAGAGCTCTATAGCGTACTGCAATCCCTCCGCCTCACATTGTTTTTAATGAGCCATCCGACCGATACTTGAGTAGCACTACAGAGTATATAGTAGAGCCTGAATTTATGATGAACAAAAATTGCTGCCCCATGTACGTATGTATATATATATATATTTATTTATTAGGCATGCACCGATACCTATACTAGTATCGGTATCGGTGACAATGTCGAGTAGTTGGGGCGAGTACTCATACTCTCCCAAATGCTCCGATGCCTAGCCCAATACTTCCGGTATCAGGAAGCCGTGCAGCGAGTTATTACACGCTGCCTGGCCTCCTGATTGGCCGGGAAGCCAGCTCCATGTTCCATTGTCACATGTATGGAGCCGGCTTCCCGGCCAATCAGGAAGCCGGACTGCATGTAATGACTCGCTGCCCCAACTTCCATGCTTTCTTGTCACCTGCAGGAAGCCGGGTGGCGAGTCTTTACACGCCGCTTGGCTTCCTTAATGGGACTTCCGGTATTGGCATTTGGTATCAGCGAGTACCAAACAAAAAATATCGGTACTCATACTCGATCCTGAAATTCCGGTAACGGTGCATCCTTAATATATACTGTATATTCAAACTTGAAACATATACAGTACATTAACACACCTTTTATTTACAGGATTCTGTAACAAACTAACATTTACCATTTGTAGGTTCTTTGTGATGGTCTATGCACAGTGAGGTAAATGCACGAGGGGGCTAAAATAACTCCTATCACATGGTACTCTGTGGCAATATTTATTTCTACCAAAGGCTCACTCCTAAAGCCATAAGGTCTCAGTCTTTCTGACACATCATAAAAGTCTCTCTATTTCTGCTGCAGTGAGAAAGCTTTGATGTGTCTAACCCCATGAAGGCAGCCCAGTCCACATCAGCTCACACGAACATTCATCCTTGTGCTCCAAATCAGAGCACCACTTGCGATAGATTTTCCCTTGGCCTCTTCCCAAGGAGCTTGGTCACAGCAATTTCTCTATATTCAAACCATTTCTCACTATACTGCTCAGTAGTACATCAGTTCTGTAAAACTACTCCACACTGGAACCAGTTTACGTGGACAGCCCCCCATATAACACCTACTACATCCCATGTCAATGTCATGGATTAAGGTAGAATGGAACCCTAGGCAAAGTAGCATCATGCCCGTCCCCACCCCCTATCCCTTTAATTGACATTGATAATGACTGGAATAAGGTACCAAGATGCTGCTCTATTTGCATGCATGTAGGGCCATAGTCCCATCAGGCACAGATTGCCTACAAATGCATCTACTTTGCACATGTTTGACCAATAGTGCTCTCATTCTGGTTTATACAGGAGCATGAAGGTGACTTCCTTTCTAAGATTGCTTTGTGAATGATCCAGGTCTGCCCTCACACCCACAACTCCTGAAATTCTCTGTCCTGATTTATCATTTTCAATAACAGGCACCCTAAGACCCCATTCACATTTGCAAATGGGGCTCATAAATTGCTCTGTGAGACTCATGCAAGCAGCCAGTTGCTTGTAATAGGACCTGCAAACTGTTTGTGTCCTGGGGCAATAATCCGCAGGTCATCTCAGCATGTCCGGACACATGCAAATGACTGTGAGTGCTGACAGCTGTCATTGGTTTGTATGGCTCTGCCTGCCCGCATCTGTTCGCATGAGTCTCACTGAGCAATTTGGGAGATTCAACCCATTGGCCCAATTTGCATTTGTGAATGGGGCCTCATAATATGTAAAGGGAAATCAGTTTCCATTGAGTGTGCAAGGGGAATCCAGTTTCCTATAGGTTATCCTGTTTTAACGTTGCATTCATTTTTCAACAAACTTTTCATTGACAAACAATAGAGTATTTGAGTAAATGCTACAAAACAGATTCTTATCCAATCTGCATCTTGCTAAACAAGCTGTAGATAAGGATTTAAAAGCAAGTAAAAACACTAGATGTGTCTTGATATACTTTCCCCCGCGTGCATTATGCAGATACTTTTATACACATCTCACTGGCCACTTAAAAGCTTCTCACACTTTTTTTTGTCTCTGTGTTTTTTCCTCTGTTTTGAAGTTTTGCTTCCAGTACCTGCTCAGATCTCATTATTCTGATATTCCATTTGGATAAGAGAGTCCATTATACCTCTCATTATTAGTGCATCCACTGTGTGGAATCAACAACATAACGTGAGAAAAATGTGTAAAATAAATAGACACAAACCAAATAAGCATCTGTTCCAGAAGGAGGAGCTTCTTTTAGTACCTATACACTATTGATCACCACTGGTATCTTCCCTAACTGATTTTTTTTTTGTGACATAGCCAACACACATGTGAAATCTGTGATGTGGAGTTTATTGTATTGAGTTTATTGTATTACTAAGTTGTGTGTCTCAAAAATAAAAGTAACTGTCACTTTTTTTCAAATCAAGGATTCTTATTCTGGTGTGTTGGCTTTGTGAACTGAGCCTATTAAGCAGATGTAAACCCTAACTGGATGACATTTAGCTTGCTAAAGCAATGCATGTCACAAACAATTCCCATTATTTCATGTTGATATGTTTTCAAACTTTATTCATCCGTTGTTGCATCTCAGTGCTGCTGATTTCCTCCAACTTTTTCATCCATTTTCTGTCTACATGCACTCACTCCAGCATAGGCTATGATCTGGATAGGGCCCTGAAAGTTACAATGGTGGATATTGCCTGTGCAACATGTGATGGCATGGCAGGTTGAAGTCTCTATCAGAGGTGCATGTGACAGGGTGGTGACAACGCAGGAGCAGAATGTGAAGACAATTGTCCCTTCATAACAGGAAGTGACTGTTCACACCCCTTCTTGGCAGGATCACCAGGTATTTTTTAAGGAAAGCTGCAGCCTTAGAAGGATTGAAAACATCTTTTGAAATCACATTAACATGTTAAAGCTTGCCTGAGATTTTATTGATTCGGTTTATATCTACTTTAATGGGGAAATAAATTGCAATAATGTTTATTAGGTCATAGGATATAAAAAGAGCATATTAAAAGCTGCAAAAGGTTGTTTACTGACTCTTAGTGGAGGTTGAAGAAACAATTGCAAGTTGCAAACAGGTCATATTATTGGCAGCACATGGTCCCTTGGTCTTCTTTGAATTTTTAACCTTTCCCAAAGACCTATACTGACCATTACATCTATATGAGTTTGTTTGATATCCCATTTCAAAACCGGGTGCATAAAGGCAAGCACATATCTATGCAATCTGTTGACAAATTACCATACAAAGACATTTTAGACAATTGTGAGTATCCAACCTTGTTGCAGAAATTTCGGGTAAGGCCTTTTCTGTTTCGGGTCCATAAAGACTTTACGAGTTTGGTGAAGATAAGCTTAAGTGGCCTGTACAGAGCCCTGACTTTAGCTAGACTTTACCCTGTACAAAGCTGCCCTGATAAAATATAACTCCTCCCTCCGTGCTGCCAAACAAACTTATTTTGTCACTCTCATTAACACACTCTCATCCAGACCTCGTCAACTCTTTTCTACCTTCAAGTCTCCACTATGTCCTCCACCACCACCACCCACTAACTCACTCACTGCCCAGGACATTGCCATTCATTTAAAAAACAAAATAGATACCATTCGAGATCACTGTCCAACCAACTGCTCCTTTTATGATAGTACCTGATCCTCCATCACACTTGTTACTTTCCTCTTTTGACCCTGTCACCACAGAGGAGGTTGCTAAATTGTGGGTAGTCCCCCTGTGTATGCCTAGTTTTACACCTCTCCCCCTAATTGCATAAATCGAAAAAAACAGAAAGTTGTAAGGGTTTCTGGAGGGGTGTAAATGACCGTCCAAGAGAGATATATATATAAAAAATTATACAATTTATTACTATTACATACTTAATTGGTTACATACATGATTCAATTGAACCTATTAGAAATCAAATCCCTGCAGAGGATGCATCAATACATTGATTGTTCAACAACTCTAGCGGGGAATGCCTTGGGACGCAACAGGCTAATTCCTGTACCCTAGAGCTTGTACCTGTAATTCCTAATTCTGGGACCCTTACAACTTTCTGTTTTTTTCGAACCACAGAGGAGGTTACTAGGCTTCTCTCTGACACCCACCTCACCACTTGCCCCCTGGACCCTGTTCCCTCAAAACTACTTTGGTCACCCTCTTGCTCTATCCTAAACTCTCTTACATGCACTAGTCACCCCAATACCCAAAAAACCTTCACTGGACCCTACCAACCTCAATAATTTCAGACCTATCTCCTTACTCCCATTCACCTCTAAACTCCTAGAACGCCTCATCTACAAAGAATTAATTGGAATGCCGGTTGCAAGTCGGGTCTCCTTGTCTTCTTTTTCTCACTGCTTTTGTTATCTGCCAGAGTTACTCTACCTCATTCTTCAGGTATTTCATTTTCTTTTCCAGTTGTTTCCCTTCATCCTGACTGCCTTTTGTTATTGCTGCTGGTGCATAGTTGCTACCACTTTGTAACACATCTCACAGAAAACAGTATTGGGACAAAAATAAATTTCAAAAACCTTTGTCGCTCTGTTCATCAAGCCACATGGCTCAAAAACCATTTTCACTGATCACGTGCCAACAAAATGCTTGTTGTAGAAGTTAAAACCTAGAAAGTGTAAAAGTATTTTCTAAAACTATTAAAATTACCATATGTACCATTCTTTTCTGGTAGTTGTCACCCTACCCTACTTAAAGGAGAACTATGGGGTCAGTGTTTTTCCCCATAGTTCTCCTTAGGGTAACGGGAGGACACAAACTAGCGTCCTCCCGTAACCCTAAGCTCAGTATACCGCGAGCTAAAGCTCACGGTATACTGAGACGCCGCAGCCGGAGCGGATCCCGACGTAGATGACTGGATGTGCGGTAATACTGTATGTACAGTAGCTTCAGTAGCTGAGCCAATCACGGCGAGCGATGTACACAACCTCTGCCAATCCGAGCAGGCTTTGTATTCATTAATAGAATACATTGCTCGCCGTGATTGGCTCAGCGCGGTATACTGTATGTAGCTGAAGCTACCGTACATACAGTATTACCACACATCCATCCATGATGTTTTTAAATGGTGTTGCCTTGGAAGTGGGGTAGTCTTATATGACGAGTATAGCCCAAAACCTATGTTTTAAGTGGAAAATTAGGGGGTTGTCTTATACACCCATTGTAGAAATGTCACCAGCACGCCAATCCTTTTAAGATAGCAAAAGCTTAATTTATTGAAGTTTTTTGTCATATGACCAAACAAGCGCTTTCGGGTCCGCACAGGGTCCCTTCATCAGGCTTTAGTGAATGCTACAGCCTGATGAAGGGACCATGTGCGGTCCCGAAAGCGCTTGTTTGGTCATATGACAAAAAACTTCAATAAATGAAGCTTTTGCTATCTTAAAAGGATTGGTGTGCTGGTGACATTTCTACAATTGATGACATTTGCGGCGCCATCCGCGGTCACTGCGAGCACCCCCCACTATAAGGGACATATCGGTAAGGAGTGCGACAAGGATAGTACTTATTGTCTTATACACCCAATCGCCTTATACCCCGGCAAATACGGTATATAATATCTAATAATACATAATATCATAACATAATAAAACACATTCTTCTTATTATTATTACACAATATGTAAACATTTGAGTGAAGGTCATCTTGAAATAGCATGTAAATGACACACTGGATGCAAACAAAAAAGTGAAGTGCCTGCCAAGGTAATGTGGGGTAAAGGTACCGTTTTTATCTTAAGCCAAAATATGGTTTTAGTTTTATATAGTGTATGGAAAGGTTAGAATCTCTATTAGGTGTGTATTTGTGCTTGGGTTGCTGTTTGGGAGATCCACCCTCTCTATTAGTTCTGAAGACCACTATCACCAAGATAGAAAGTGATAGCAAATTAAAAAAGTTCTACGATTGTCAATAGACAATTTTCTAAAATTATACCTGTTCTGGTGAGAAAAGGGATTCCCTTTATTTTTTAGGGATTTCCTCTCATTTTTCTGTGTCTCCAAGATAGAAGGTTTGGGGAAATCTCCTCAAGGAAAAAAATGCTGCAAATAACAATGCAATTACAGTTCTAACTATTCTGTACTGTGAGTAAAACTAACGTGTTTGCTACAGATACACTTTAACATCAGCATGACCTAGAGCCAGCAAAATGTTTTTTTCCCATAGAAACCAATAAAATGTAAATTATCATTTCCAAATTTGCTGGGAAAGGCTGGAATCTGATTAGTTATTACCGGTTGTCATAAGCAAGTTCCTCTACCCGAGGAGAGGTCACATCAGTTAGTAAATTATTTTCACATCCTTTGGACATACTTTATACTCTAATCTATAACATGTTACATCAACCAATCTTTTGATCAGACATTTCAAGGTTGAAGTACTATGACTATTAGCAGATATGTGTGTTGTCAACTGCTAGATAAGGGCAGTATGAATGGCACGGTAATATAATAATGAGTTACGTCTCTATCTAGCTAAAGATCGCTAACTTTCTCATGAGCGTGTAGTTAACTGCAGACTCCCTGACACCTTGTTCCACAGAGACATTTGTATTCTGCAAAAATATCTTGTTCCTACTAAAAGCATCTATTGTGTGTAAGATAAGACAAGATAGCAATGATTCATAGGAGTTGATTTACTGAAAGCAAATAGACTGTTTACTTAGCAAGAGAATTTTCATTTTGCAGGGGAATTTTCACTTAGCTTAGTGAATGTGGTGAATATTCACTTTGCAATGAATACCCAATCACATGCAAGGAAAATTTAAAAAAAATGTGCTTGCAAATGATTGGATGATGGAAGTCAGCAGAGCTTCACCTCATGCACTTACCTAACATAATGACCACCCCTCATAGTAGGCATATGGATAAAAATGGAGGACACAACGCCACCAGCTTCTGCCTTATCTCTTTCCCGGGTTAAAGTTTAGTCTTGCCATGCTATTTATGTTCTGGTATGTTTTTAACACAGGGATAATAAATATATAATTTTTGCTGTTTTACTGTCTTTTATTCTTATTTCCTTTATTGAATTTGTCTCAGCTTGTCTCTGCACGTGAAGCTTCTCTGAAGATTCACACATTTTCACCTGAAATTTCATTTAAACAATGTGTAAATTCTCTGTGATACTAGGATGAAAAAAGGTACTGCCCTTATACTTTCCTTCCACATTTTTTTAAATACAGATCAATTTTTTGGGCAATAGATGTCTTCAGATGTTACTATAAGTGATAGTCATACAGAAGGGAACAGGAAGGCCAATGTTTAGATGCAACACCGCCACATTTGGCGCATGATATTGCTCAGTCAGAGGGCCAAGCTTCTACCCACCTCTACAAGTTGCTGCAGTTCTCACCGCACCGCCTAACCTATTTTTCTGATGGTGGAACACAGCTTGCACCGGAGGACCCAGAGGCTATTGGCTGCTCTTACTTTGCAGGCATTGTCAATACACTGTTTTAACATTTTGTGGAAGAGAATGCCTGGGAAGGGTGGGTACAGAGCCTGGGGAAAGGTGACGATGCAGATAGATATGAGTCAAAAGCACTGACTATGCACAAAGTATTCATTTGCAATGGCAGCACTTTTTATAAAAGTAACAAAAATCGTAACTGACCTTATATAAAATGATTCTGGTATCAAATAGCGACATATGCCGATACACACTATTTTCCTTACATTCCTGAATGGGAAATATTAAGGCTAGTTTAACAGGATGGCCAACAATTCTCTAAAGGCACCAGATAACTAATGCTAAACCTATCGACATTTGGCAGAAAAACAATACTTCAAAGCAGAACTCTACAAGATCATTCTTTTCAGTGCCAACTTAAGTTTTTTAGAATGGAATCGATAGAGACCATGCTCAACAAAGAGACCCTTAAAAATGATCTTTCGAAACATGATACACTAAACCCAAACACAATAGGGCAACTACACTAATGCTTCCTGGTATCCAGAAAGGTTCTATAACAAACAATCACTAATATATAAAGATTAGCCTTTTACAATAGTTACAATTTGTCCCCATTTGTCGGTGACAGGCCCCATTTTGAGGGTTCTGTTCTCAGCAAACAAGGATCCCTAATAAAATTCCCAGTGGGGTAGTCCAACAGTCTGATTTGCTCTGCAAAGGCACTGCAGCCACCACAATTTGGCACCGCTGGACTCTGTAGCTAATTGTGCATGTGTGGCAATCGTTGAGAGGCAGGGCCGGCTTTCCTTTTACGGATTTTGAATTCTAAAAGCCAGAAGAGGAAATCTGGCTCTGTCACACTAGCATTGCCATGGATTTACATTTGGCTACAGTATCCCAGCAATGCTGGGGTGGTAGCGGTGTCTGCTCAGTGTGGGTTGGACTTCCCTACCAAGGATTTTACCGGGGATGCTTGTGTGCTGGGACTGAGTGACTCGAGTGGTTAGGCACTAATGTACCACAATAAAAAAATTAAGAATTAACAGGGATTCTATATATTGCCCATTCTACTCAAACACTATGGCCTTGTCTAATAGGTGATATATCTGCTTTAATAGCATTTAACAATTAATAATTTGGAACAAATGAAACCTGAGAAAAAAAAGCATCTTTATGAAATACTGAAGTGGAATCCTTATTCAGCCAGAATAATTATGAATTTTGAGTCCTGACCAATTAATTAGTATATCATTACATAGATATCATATAATAAATTAATGAATAGTGTAAGTCCCAATTCTACCTGCGCACAGATTACAAGTTTTAAAGAAGATAATTTTTCTTTAGACGTGTCTGCAAATAAATCCATAAATAAACTGCAACCCGAAGGGAAGTTTTGCATTATGCTGTTTTGTTCCTGATATTGAAAATGCAATTTCCTAGACTGATTAATGTAATGTGTTTTTTGAAGAAAAAATAAAATAACAAAGCAAGGCAAATCTTTCTAAACATGGTTCCAGAGGCTGATTTCTGTGTGCTAACTGTATTATGGTACCCTTAGATTAATGATTGCTTGCAAACTTTGACAAGGTTGAGGAACATTAGTGATGTCTATGCCAGCCATAAGCCTATGAGGTAGAATTGTTTTGTCAGTTAGCAAGGTAAATTTGGAAACAACCAGATTAAACATACCCCTACCCTAACCCTTGAATCCCTAACCTAGCACTTAAAATGAACCTCTACTTTGTCATTTCAGGTACTTACCTTTCATTTGCTTCCCCCACTATAAAGTTTAGGCATCAAACTGGGTAAGTTCCAGTTGGCTCTGAATCACAATTTGCCCAGCATTAAGGATTTGCACCTATGTAACCTCTGGGCGCCTCATGCATTGTAGGAATGTAAGGCCCCTTGAGCTGTAATGAAAGGGAGACTTTGCTGTTGAAAGGATAGTATGGAGATAAAGTGGCCAATTGGGCCTTATGGAAGAAGTCAAAAAGGCTTTCAATTTGTCATTCCAGCTTTAAGGGGTGGGATGTGGGATGGGGAGGCACTATCACTCTATGACTTCCTGGCTATTTCCCCCATATCCTGAAGGAGGATCCTACAAGGAGGCAGCTTTCCTGTCCTAGCCAAATGCAGCGCACAGAGCTGTGCCAGACCAGAAGCCTGGAGAATGCTGCGGGTGTTCTGTTCTCGTATGCTGGCCTAACTCTAAGGTCATCCATTAGCGTCTTGGCACTGTCACACCTCACCAGAAACCTGTTCATGCCTCTAGGCTTCCTTTTCCCTCGCAACCTGTTCTCTGTCCCTGTCTTATCACTTCACACACACTTTAGGCTTCTCGGTGTCACAGCCAATACTATTTATATCCTTCTGTCTCTTTGAGATGACCCCCCAAATCTCCTGAGACTTCTGTGTCTCATTAGGCACAGGCTTTCCGAAGATGGCACCCATAGCCCATAGTAGAGGACATAAGAGCAAGTGGGGACATCTAGTTGAAAGTAAGAGAGCTACAAGCCTTAAGCCATAAAAATGTCTATCTTCTAACTGTTTTTACTTTGCAGGTTTATTTCCACTTTAGGCCTCATTGGGCAGCTCCCGTGAAGGACAGGTGCTGTGTGTGATTAGTATGCAGCCCCTGTCCTTCTCTATGGTAGTACAAGGCTGTACGCCGCCCTATGCTCACCCACCCTGCATGTTCGTACGGGTCCGGGTGAGCGTACTCGTACGCTGACAGGATGGATCTTGTCTGTGTCCGAGATGGGACACCCGCACCCGTACGGACCTGCACTTGAGGTGAGCGTAGGGCCGCATATGGCCGCGTACTCCCGAAGAGAAGGATTAGCATTTCTCTTCAGTTTGTTCAGTTAAGATTTGAAAAAGAATGCACACCTCCTTCAGTAGGCTCTAGATGCATTCTGTCTAATTGGGTTTACACAAGCAAGAATTTTCTGCATCCTGGGACTATTTAGCCTGGTTACACGCAGGTATATGCAGCTAATACAAGAAAACATAATCTGGAATGCATTAAAGTTCTTTGCACTTCCCAGATAACTTCTCTTGTGTTTAACACAGAGGCCAGTGTGCATGGGGTCTTACGCTTCCCAGTCACTTTTTCCTGCTTTCAGGCGTTCCTGAGTTTAGTCGCATATGCACACAATTACATGCCATTCCTGGGAAGCTGAAATGTTTGTGTAAATGCAGCTAGTCTGAATACATTTGGTCCCTGTTGAACATCTAGGTGTGCATTCAGCCATAGCAAAGCATTACAAGCATCCGGGTGCATTTAGAAATGGCCTCTACATGCAGTTCATATATGAATACATTGATATAACAGGTGGTTGCTTGAGGTGATAGCATCACATGGCACCGCCATGATCAAGGGATGCAAAGTCACCAGCGCTCCAGACATGTAATTGCATCTCAAAATGTATTGTGAAGAACTACGTCACAGACATAAGTAGCAATATTTTGGGGCCTTGCAAGGTCCCTGTATCAAGATAACTTGATCAAGGGATGCAAACTCATCAGCGCTCCAGACATGTAACTGCATCTCTCAAATGTATTGTGAAGAACCACGTCACAGGCATAAGTAGCAATATTTTGGGGCCTTGCAAGGTCCCTGTATCAAGGCAAAATGGACACATGCATTTTCATTCCCGTGCTCATGAGGCCTAAAAGTGTGACTAATGGAACAATTCCTACTGCCATTTTTGAACATTCTGCATATATAATCTCATAGAAACCAAACACCATTATGTATTAATATGGTTATAAATGGAATTATCAGCAGACATTAAAAGGAATGATTAAATGCGCTTGATTTTCTGAAACAGATCTTCTTGAAAACGTACAATAAAAACTCAATTATGTTTACATCTTTTAATATTTCGTTCTAAATTGCATTTAGCTTTACACCGCCTTCAGTCATCTAAGTTATTATCAATTTCAGTTTTTTTTTATTTTTTATGCATGAATGTTTTATGTCGGTATGATCTTTTATTTTAATATTTCATATATTCTGTAAGATGTATTCTCAGGCAACATAAAACAATTATTCGCTCTGTCTTGACTTAGAATGGACTTATTGCCCCGGGGGAATACGACTTAAGATATTCATATCAGTGTCATTTTAATTGTACTTCTTAAAACAAAATAATGGGCTAAGGGGATTAATTCATTAAGATTCTAAAAGCAGAGGTGAGAAAGTTCCGCGAATCCCAAGGCAGCCCAAAAATGTGCTTCTTTAGCCATCAAAGTTCATAGATTTGCCTACAAAGAAGGCTAAAATAATCAGATAAGGCTAATGTAAAAAGAAAATCCAATTTATATCATGTTTTCTCTGTGCTTTTTAAAGCTGAACTCCAGACAAACAGCTAAATATACAGAAGAAATATATATATAGAAGTTGTTTTAACTTCCAAAGAATTTGTATTTCTATCCGTGCATTCCTGAGATTTACCCAGCTTTGCCAAACAACACAGCCCTGACTGGCAGGATAGGAGACCTACTTTTTCTCTGCTGCAGTTTAAGCTGAACCCTGGGATAAGCAAATATTGTCTGTGTACAAGAGAAATGTGTATTCTGATTTGTATCTTGGGGTTCCTTGTGTATATATTCCAGGTCTGTGCAGTAATCCAGTGTGAAGCTTTGCCTCTGTGCTTGAACATCATGTAATAAAGACCAGTCACTGCTGCTCGCTCTCCTTGTGCAGTGTGGTTGGTCTTGTCTCCACCCACTCCTGTAGTTATCTGCAGGCAGCTGCAGTGCAGGCTATGTACAGCGCAGTGATGATTAGACTTGATTAGCCGTCAAAAAATTTGTTCTGTTTCGTTTTGTTTCGTTTCAGAATATCCGTTATTTCGTATTTCGTAATTCGTAACTGAACTCAATTCGGATTCGTACGAAATACGAATAATGATGCCCTTGCTAATTTATAGGTAATACCTGGCTTCTGTAAAACAATTAAATGTACGCAAAGTGGATTTATTTCCTTTGTGGCTATTGAGGAATATATTTAAATGAAAGTATTTGTGCACAAAAGTCAACTTTAACAGTTACAGGTCTCTTCCCAAATCCATCACTGTGACTGGACAGTGAAAGAAGAACCAGCTGACTGATGAGCTCATCTCACTGGCACTCTGCTCTCTTCTCTTATCTGTGTGCTCCTTGGTAGCACATGAGCATTGAAGCACAGTTAAATGGCTCCTAACACTACTTCTCCCTTTCTCATTCTGAGATGTGCTGTACAATGGATTAAAAGGGGCTGATACCAAGTACTTACACTAATTACATTTAAAAAATACACTTATTGATGCATAATGAATACAGAGCTGCATCAATTTCTGTCTTTTTATCTGCCTCAAGTGATGAGTCTCTACAGACACACAGACATAGCAAGGCAAGACTCTGCCCTCCCTTCTTCTCCTCCCTCTTCCCTTCTCCAAGTTCATTGTCCGACAGCTTCTGGATTCTGCACTGTCTATTGTGATCTTGCACTGGACCACACCGATGACACAGCAAGCTCTCTCTGAATTTCCCAACTCTGTCCCTATTACAGTAACTTCCTTTTGTTCCCTCGCACTGACCCTCATTCACTAACAGGCCCTCAGATTGAATATGGCGGCTCTACTGCATTCCTGTGTGTGATGAAATGTAACCATATCATTCTTTCTTTATATACAGTACAATAAAAGATTAGTGCACTCTCCTGTAGGCCCCTTTAAGGTGACACCATAGGTCTCTACCTCCCCTTCCAGAGATAAATACCTACCTTAGTTCAGACTGGCCTGGTTGTTTGTTGACATCCATCAATTAATGTTTCCTTCTCCCTACTGACTTCTATATGGCTTGTCTACCTCTTTCTCCCCGCTTGGAGAAGAGCCCACAGAAGTCAATGGAGATTTACTGTGCAGGCACGGCCAGGAGATGGAGGTGTAAACAGGAAGTCAACAAATAACTGAGGCCGGGTCCATTACTAAAAAATCACCTGTTCACAGGAAGGGAGGTAGCCTTGACATCAGCTTAAAGGAGCCTAAAGGAGAAGTACACTTTGTTTTAGACTGCACTTAACTATTAAGTGAGAAGGGTTAATAAATGAGACACAAAACCTTTAGTTTACATATATTCCTCAATAGTCCCAAAGGCTATAAAACCACTTTGTGTGCATTAAAAATCTTTTTAAACCAGGATATAATCTCGTAACAGTAACGGTGACATCATCACTAGGCTGCCCATAGCTTGTACAGAGAGCAGAGCTGTGGGAGCAACCCAGCAGGTCCACCAACGACATGCTTCCTGCAGAGAACTACAGAAGAGGGCTGATACAAGACCAGTCACCCTTCACAAAGACAGAGATCAGCAGTAACTGATTGGCAGGGAAGCCAGCTTTCCAGTCAATCAGCATCGAGCCGGATGTTTGGCTAGCTACTTGCTGATTGGTAGGGAAGCCGGCTTTCCAGTCAATCAGCATCGAGCCTGATGTTCGGCTGGTCCGATGCTGATTGGTTGGGAAGCCGGCTTTCCAGTCAATCAGCAAGGAGCTGACTGTTCACCTGGCTCGACGCTGATTGGCTGCGAAGCCGCTCCCAGCCAATCAGCATTGAGCGGGCTTCCCGGCCAATCAGAAACCTGAGAGGCGGGTCATTACTCGCCACCCGGCTTCCTGATTGGCTGGGTAGGACACACCACCCATGTTCCAAATAATATGAAGAATTAGTAACCAAAAAATTATTGCCTAAACCCACAAGTGCTTTTTTTTATAACAATGTTTCCTTTATACTGGCTTTTTAAAATAATAATGTGATAATAAAATGGTCTATGTGAAGAGTTTGGTGTAGTGTAATATTTTTGGTATTACAGGAAAGAGAAAAGTGTAGTGTAATACTTTTGGTATTACAGGAGGAGGAAAGAGGGACAGAGGAATTTGGTGCCAAAAGAGAGACATCGGGATTTGGTGCCAACAGAGGGACATTCTCTCTAATGAGGGAGAGTTAGAAGGTATGCAATAGTCAGTGACTAATATTGGCACTAAACTCTAAGAAAAGTCATTGCCCTGCAAGGTGCAACAACCAAGTGTGGCTGAAAAGTAAGGGAGGCACCTCCCTACCCTACAAGTTTGAATTAAATTGTTTGTACATAAAAGCCTTAAACTTACTTGTGTTAGAACACACATTATTGTTTCTATTGCATTTATAAGTTCTGCTATACACTATCTATGGTACATACTCTGTTGTATTGAATAAGGTAGCCAAGCCATGAGCAGCATGCATATCAGACTGTGTGCTTGTGTTTCTCTGTGAGGCTGTGCCAGAAGTTCCAACAACTTGTTTGTTATTTTAACATAGCTTTCCTTTCTCAACTTTGTCAGTAACAAACCAGAAAGTAATTCACAGTAAAAGCGTCACTTCATCTGTCTTCACATTGGGTCATAAATTATGGTTTCTTGTCACACATATCTCAAACTGAAAACAAAAGCCAAACATTACAAAAAGTTCATTGCAAAGTTAATCCTATAAAGAGTAGGCATGTTTTTTAGCCATGTGGCTTCACATTAAATTATTTCTTCCAGTTTTTATTGGCTAATATCAGACTAGAAACAGAACCTCAAACAGGCTCCAGTTTCCTTTTCCTTGAAGCTGCCCTCCGTAATACATGAGAAACTTTCCGCTGTTGATGGCCGCATCAGATGCCAGTGTTTGGATGTAGCTATTTCTTTTATTTGACGCCAACTTGAAAGCTCATCTGTATTAATCCTACAGCTGGGAGATGTTCTGTGTATTTATACGATAGTAGCAAAATAACAGACATGCGGTTCACTGTTTGTTCAGGCTTCTAACGGCCTCATTTATCAAGGTATTAGTGCCAAGAACTATTGTTACTTTCCCACAGAAAGTAAAACTCTAGAAACTCACATACTTTTTAACCTCACACCAGGAAGCTCTCAATTGTAACAATTTATTACAACAGACCTACTAAGCCTCTTATTTATTTATTATTACAGGTATTTATATAGCACCGACAATTTACACAGCGCACATTCACATCAGTCCCTGCCCTCATGGAGCTTATAATCTAAGGTCTCTATATCACATGCATACATTTAGGGCTGATTTAGAAAGGAGCCAATTAACCTTCCAGCATGCCTTTGGAGTGTGGGAGGAAACCGGCGGAAACCCACGCAAGTACAGGGAGAACATACAAACTCCTTGCAGATAGTGTCCTGGCAGGGATTTGATCCGGAGACCCCCAGTACTGCAAGGCAGAAGCGCTACCCACTACAACACTGTGCTGCCCTAGAGGGAAAATTATCAGATAGAGGAATCAGACTGGGGCTAGACATAGAGATCTTACCCTTTAAGTGATGTTAACATCACTGCTCCTTTAAAAACGTTTTTTTTTCCCATTGATTCCTGTCCCCTAGGGCAGTACCCGGATCGCCATACAACTTTTATGGCCAATAACTTGCAAATAAGCACTCTTAAAGGGGACAATCATTTTCGAAAGTTCAACCCCCATTGACTTGCATTAGGTTCGAGTTTGTATTCGAACTTTTCGGCCGTTCGTGTGTTCAAATACGAACCAAACACGGGCGTGTCCGGCCCATCACTACTCATAAGCAGGGAGGTATTTACACATAATGCTGCCCTAGGAACAAATAAATTCTACCCCCTACATTTCTACAAGCTTCACCCCTTATGCCATGTTAATATAAATTTTACTGCAAACTATTATTAGAATGTGCTACTGGAGGCAATACACTGTCTACTTTAAGTTCACATCTTCTTTTTACTTGTACAAAAAACACTCAAAGAGAAATGAGAGATAGTTTCATGTTTTTTTTAACTATAGTAAGTCTTCAGATTCCTCTTAACATTCCCTTTTTCCTGGCTCTTGACTCCAAAGCCCAACATGAGCAATACTGTTATTGAGCTGGTATGTTTTCCTTTGATGTTAACGGTTTCTTGTAGGTGTTCTGGAATCTTTCTACAACCCCCAAAAACATTCTGATTAGACATTTGGCACCTCGCCCAAGTGTGTTGTAAAACGTATTGATAAGCTTCCTTAGGATCAGAGACTTTTGTGAATTGTTCTAAGCTATATGTAATATGTTGGTGTTATATGTAAGGATCTCTTGTAAGGGTCACAATCCATGTAGACTAAGTATAATAGCCAAGGAAGCTCAGAACCATTAGCATGATGGAAATAGGCTCTAATGAAGGTGAAGCCTCTAAAAGAACCTGGTCTTTGGAAGGATATTCCCTAATGATAGGTGTGTAACCTGCACAATAAACACTCACAGATTGCAATTCCTAATATAGGCTGCCTGGTGGCAAGAAGCAGCCAGTTAGTATGTTACAAATCATTGTGCAAGTTTGTAGTCAGGTCTAGCTGGGCACTGACAGTGAGAGATGAACAGATGTGTGGTTGGGGCGTATAGCTAGAGCTTGTCAAGCACAACTAAAGGAGATTTTCAAAACTGGAATTAGAGGAAAATACAAGGCCAGTGGACACAGCAGGAGTCTGGCAAGATGAGTATTTATAAGGTCAATCTGAAACACAGTAAAACCATTGGATTGTCAATACAGGATACATGTTATGGATTCTAGAGAAGATACGTGACTTTCTAGAACAAAGTGGCCTATCTGTATACTACCCATGGAACTGATCTTGTATTAATGTATGCATAACTCAACTACTCAACTCAGCTCAACTACTCAGGATTCAGTTACTCATAAATGTACTTGACCATGTTTCTACAGCTGTACAAGATAACTGAGAGCATAAAGGGTATCGCTGGTGCCAACAGGTACATTCTGGAGAGCAGTCTGCAAAATTGGAGGACGTGGCAGGGAACAGCAAACAGTAGGAAAACTCAAGAAGTGTACAAGAGTAAACCTGAGCATGGGAAGCTGAGGATGGTGCCTCTGCAAGATAAGGCAGTAAAATTGATTCACAACCAACTGCTCAACCATGCTCCAGACAGCAGTTATGACACTGGCGACGGCTGACCCCCTGGCTGGAAGTCTGCACAGCAGTTGAGTTGCTGGCAGTACAAAAGTGTAGAAGATTAAAAAAAATAAAGAGAAGAGAAATTCAAATACAGAGAAGTGAGAATACAGAGAATCAAGAGAAATACAACTGGTTTTATTATGGCAACCGTGAAGTCTGTAACCCATCCCAAGCGATGCTCTGTTACTGCCTGTCTGCAATGTTTGCATGCAGTATTTTTATCATACCGGATGATATGTTGCAGAAAATTCTATCCCTGACATATCTGCTAGGGTCCCTAAGCCTCTGTTTGAATAAATCATATAATGAGAGATGCATTTACATTAAAAACATGTGTACATTTAATTAAAGTAGAAAAGTAAACTTTTTGTTTTATAGTAGACGCTAATGAGCTGGCTGGAATATACACAACCAAGCTAATTACATGAGACGGTCCAAAGAGCAATAATAATGTGCAGTGGGGAGCAGTAATACACAGCAATCTAAAATATTTTCCTTGTCACCCCATGCAATCTGTCAGTAGTTAAATTAGCACAGCAGTTTTTGTTTTACTGAAAGCCCTCTCAGTAAACATAACTTTATTACCTGTTGATCCTGTCAGTAGATCTGTTATTTTTTCACTTCCCTTAACAGACCAGGCTATTTTGCCAAATTGCCAGTTACAGGCTCAGGGCCTGAACAATTTAAAACTGATAGAGGTGCTTACAAGACTTTTTTTTATATGGCTTATAACATTAAAAAAAAACAAAAAAAAACTGTTGCTGTTACTGCAAACAAAGTCTTATACTTAAAGTGTAACATTAAAAAAAACAAAAAACTATTCAGTACACCTCTCATTAAATGTCTCAATGTTTTATCCCTTCAAATCTGCTGCAAGTACAGAAAATATCTGTCAATATGACAGAAATCCAGTGTGCTCCTAAATTCCAGTTTGGGCTGACAAGATACCTTTGCTGAATTGAAATCACAGGTAGTGTTGTCAGTCCTGACTACAGGACTCCATCTATACTATCTGTTTTTCTTTTAAACTGTGTCTCTCTCATGTAGATCTATTGAAGCAAAGTAAGGGCTGATGGTGATGGAGATCGGCGGTATGTAAAATTTCACATAGAATGTGCTATATGAGTGAAGTAAACACAGGCAGTCTGCTATTGTATTAATTAGCCCCAGTTAAATACATGCAATGAAAGAAGAGTTTTGGCTGACTGAGGGAAATGAATTGAACAAATATTGGGGGTATATACTGTATAATAAATATATATTTTCCAAGATCTCATTCCACTCAGAAAATTTACATTTTAACCCCTTCGTGACGGGAGACGTACAGTGTACGTCCTGTCACTTTGTGCCTATATGACTGGCCACGTACACTGTACGTGACGAGTTATATCAGGCTTTGTAATGCCGGTATTTGCTGATTCTCAGCATTTAACAGTCATTCATTAATGTCTCAGTATTGAGGCATTAATTAATGAAATAATTAAGCTTTTTGTAAAAGCTTCTTCCTTTCATTAATGAAAGAATGAAGCCGTTACATGCAAATAGAGGACCGCAATTTGCGATCCCGTATTTGACAGCTCAAAATAGCAGAGAGGCAGCAGTGACTCACCTCACCTCTCTGCTACCCTGTTTCCCCGAAAATAAGACCTACCCCGAAAGTAAGACCTAGTACTATTTTTCAAGATTCCTGTAATATAAGACCTACCCCGAAAATAAGACCTAGTTTGGTGTTAGCATGTGAGGGGGAACTTGCAGGAGACAACTTCTGCCCAGTTGAATTTGTCAATCGTACCTTTATACACAGTTTGCCCTCAGCATCACACACTGCTATAAAATAATCTACAGCCTTTTGGCTATTTGGTCTCCTTAGATCTCAGGTTGCTTTAGCACAGACAAGTATTGGCCTGGCCAGAGTGCTTGTCTATAAGACCAGACAGGCCTAGACACACCGTCCTTGCCTATCTGTTTAAACACATACACAGTTTCTGCAGCAATCTGTCTCCTGGGGAGGAAGCACTGACTAGCTAGACTGATTCCCTTTTGTGGGATGGCATCCACCTGTCTATAAAGTGTCTTCCACCTCCTCAAGGATCCTGTCGCTGCTGAAACAGGTACTATACAGGTACTGCATATATAGACAATGACAGACTATCCATCTGTCACATTTCCCACACTTGTTTTCACCCAAGGGTTGGAAAACCTAAACTCACACAGCAAGGACCCATTTCTCTCAACTTTAAAGTAGTATAGTAACCCATGGCACCTTCCTCAAGGCATTTCTGCCATCCCTCACCATCATGGAAACTCTCCTGCCTTATCCTAGTCCTACTCAGACATAAGGCCACCTACTAAAGGACCTATAAGACTTTCCACCAGGGTCATTTCTCTTATTATTTTCCAGTTCTGAAATACCTCCGCTCATGCATCTGCCCATATGGCATTTAAAGGAGAACTCCCCAGTATGCAACCAGAGGTGCATTTTACACTTGCTTGCCACCAAACTGGAAGATTTTTGAAAACCTCTTACAAGTATGTTTCCAAGAGCGATGTCTGACTATTTTAATCTGGGTCACACCAATCATATTACAAGCAGGACATTTACGAGGTCTGGTATCTCTTTGGTTATGTGGGTGACTCAAATGCTGTGACATTGTCTTGTAAGCAGTACCAGTGTCTCTTACGCCTGCTCAGGGACCCTGCAACCAGTATTATCTGCATTTATCGACAGTAAGAGATCATGCATATGTCATATATAGTTAGGGAAACACATTATGTGCAGGTACAAAGACCTGCTCACGGTTAGTCAGTGGCCCCAAATTATGATGCAATATATCGCCATATTGGAGATCAACACACACATGTAGGTATGCTGCAGGCTAGTCAGATTTATTGCATTGCATAAACATTTATAGTGGCAAATGCATAATTGTTACAACTTCAATCGTTGGTCAAATTCAGATGGCAGTTATGACTATATAGGGACTTTCGGTAAACTTCAGATATTTTGGTACCTCAAATGTTCACAAACTTGGCATGGTGCCTTTGTTAAAGATTGCTTAGTCTTGTCTGGAAATTCACAAGTCACATGTTTCAACACGTGACTTGTGTCACGTGTCTCAGGATATTCCAGAAGTCCAAATATATGGAAGTATCATAAAACAGAATAAAAATAGCCCAAAAGTTGATATAGCTATATATATATATATCTCCTGAATATATGTCATGAGTCATGAGTGGCCATTTTTCCTCTTCACAATGTGCAGGTTTGAACCTAAAAAAATAACTTCAGTTTTTATGATAAAATATCTCCTTCTAAAACTAATGTTAATTTAAAGCATGTCTGATGATATTTTTTTATCGGTTTACTTCATGCCAGAATAATGGCTTAAGAAACTCTGTTGTTGCAACTCTTCTTTTTG
Organism: Nanorana parkeri; assembly: GCF_000935625.1. NCBI lineage: Eukaryota > Metazoa > Chordata > Amphibia > Anura > Dicroglossidae > Nanorana > Nanorana parkeri. The sequence continues at coordinate 158,645 of NW_017307560.1, forward strand.
TCATTATTCTTGTGCAAATGGTTTTCTATAGAAATAAAAGTGGCTAAACGTCTCCAATGAATAAAATGCAAGCCTTATTTTGAAAGCAGCCATTATGTAGCTGATGTTATTGGCATAAAGGAATTGTAGAAATAAGGTAGACAAAGGAAAGGAGATAACATTTAATTGTTGCGCTAAGACCTTGAGGTGTGAGGGTGGCGTATGACCTTGGAGATTTGCTTATCCAGCTCTGTTATGTAAACATAAATAGAATATTCAGTCCAACACAAAGAATAAAATAGAAATGCTTTTATATCTTCATTGTTCCAAGTCCAGAACAGGCACAAGCCACTGAGAAAGCGCAGTCCATTTTGAAGCTATATAAGACAATAAAAGTCAAACAGGGAAAATCAGAGTATTGCTTGACAAAAATAGCTTTGCAGGTACATAACGTTCAGGGCAAACCTGAAGGGCAACTGCATCCTCAATTAATATTGTAGTTTTGTGTGATTGCTGAAAAGTTGGGTCACATGCTGGCATTTTTTTTTATCTCCTGGACAGTCCACTGGTGGATCCCTCCACCAGATTAACCAGTTTGATCACTACAGTGTAAGATGGTGTTATCAGACTCCCCTAAAGAGGAACTTTACCCATATCTTTAAAATAACAACAAACACACCTTTAGAAATGTTTAGTAATGACAATCTACAAACAGATACTTATAAACAATTGCCAGCTTTTTATTCTTTGCATAACTTATTTCTCTTTTCCTCCCTGCTCTTCCCACAGTGGCCATTTATACTAAGGGCAGATTCATAAATCTCCCTTTACTTCCTGGAACTCTGGCACATGTGACTAGGTCATGTGACCATGCACATCATCTCAGAGGAGGAATATACTTTTCCCTGAGATCTCGTGATCGATTTGAGATTTCCCAGCAATGCTCTGCTGATGTAACCTTCCCAGGATGCACTCCCCAGGAAGTGGACAATAATTGTAAGTAGAATAAAAATATGTTTGTTTAACTAATGAATGTAAGATGATTTGTAGAGCTGCATGCTGATGTGCTTTTTAGTGGAAGGGGGTAAAGGTCCACTTTAATGGATTCTTCATGCACTTCACCTCCCCATCCTCCTGTCATACTGTAGCATTAGCAACTGAATAGTAAGTTCAGTCACACAGCCTTGAGTATAGTAGCAACAAGACTTGCAGTACAGATATTTAGCTTATGCATTCTCCAGTGAGAGACTATGGCCATTGGTGCCCAACCAAAACTGATATTTGCTCATGGATGAAGATGTCCATGTAGGAATATTCTATATAAATTGCATTGGGCTACTTAGGTATTACAGTAAAATTACATATTCTATATGTAGCCTTTAAATTTGAGATCATCTATAGTTTACCTTATTGACCGACCATATAAAGCAGCAAGAGAATGTGAGCAGTGCATAGAAGATACTGCAAGTCAACACAGTACGCAGTAAAGCAATACAGGCACCGCACACCCCCAACTCCCATCTAGAGCAACATTACAATTACACGCCATGCAATGGGTAGCACTGAGAGGGGGGGAATCATTTTCTCCTGGCAAATCATAGTTTGAATTAATATTGTGCAGCCAGATAGCATGGCAGGAATCAATCCTTTTGCAGAAATAGAAGCCAGTATAAGAAAACATTTTTGGCAACATTACATGAAATGTTCTAGATTACTACAGTTCAGCTATAAAGTGTATGCATACCCTAGCTATTAACCTTTCTTATTTTCTCCCTTTTGGTCTGGTAAATATTGTCTTACCCTTGTAAAAAATATTGTCTTAATATTGTCTTACCGCTATTCTAGAAGTGCAAAACATACCTGTTGATCCTACCAGAAATCCAGTGCTGTCCCTGTATCTGTGCACTCTGTAGTGCTATCTTAAGCAGTGTTTTTAGATCAAATTTTCTACTGTAAACTAAAGACCTTTATTCTAGGTTATGGGAATGAGAAGAGGGGGAGTGTTCTGTCGTCTTAACACACTTCTTGTCCTAGGTTGACAAAACTGCTCCTCGATAGACACAGTACAGTAAGTAAGTGCTGCTGCCATTAAACAGAAAGTGTGTAACTGGCAGGATCTTTAGGTAAAAATTAGGGATGCACCGATACCGATAGTAGTATCGGTATCGATACCACATATACTCAGTATCTACGAGTACCGAAAGCAAAGTATCGTTTCTCGTACTGGATACAGAAAAACCGGTATCGGTGCATCCCTAGTAAAAATTAAGGGAAAATCAAATCTGAAAAAAAGAAAACTAATGCAGCCACCTAATCTAAGGACTGGTAAACTGCAATGTAACATTGTGATAATTCAGTTGCAAGTCTGCAGCCATTTCACAAATTGATGCACATCAACGTAACTGATGTGACTTTATTTATGTGTCCCCAATTATATTTAAAAACAAAAAAAGAGCAATAGCGATGAAAGTTACTATATAGTAGTAATAAAATAGTATTTGCTACAAATTTAGGATTACAACAGCGTACTCGACTCTACGTGTTCCATTGTAATAACGAGAATAGGTGCCAGCAAGCGTATTTCCAATTAAAAAAAAACATTGTGAATCTTTTTTTTCTCTTTCCAGCTATCGTCTATAGTGTTAGTTCGCCTTTTATGAAATCACCTTTCATTTTTCCAGAAAAAGTTCCATGCTGTCTCTTTCAGTATAGCGGGTACTTTTTGTTGATGAATCAAAGTAATTGCCAAAAAATGATTACAAGTGTAACAACTACTGATGTCAAAGCTGATGTATTTTTCTGGGCTAACAGCGAGGATAAAAGCCATGCGGGCATTTAGTGTAAATGTAGCCATCGTGCAACACAATTACAGTTTAAGCAATTTCTATAATGCTCTAAAATGAGGAGGCGAAGAAGAAAAAATGCTTTAGATCAAGTACTTACATTGAGCTCTATTATTGTAACTTTGCCTGGACAATAGTAGACTGTTGACCCTCAAATAGGCTTTTGGTAGGAAAATGAAAACTTTGATTATAGTAGAATATAGCCATTGTGGGATACAAGGTAATAGATCATTGCGTGTGGTATTGTACTAGAACTGTTGTGCCGGAAGATAATGAGTTTTGCTGGTATACTAAACAAGCATTCAGCACAAGGAACTTCTTAAAAAAGGACACTTCACAAATGGAAGGTTTGATGTGCAAATGATACTTACAGGTAACCTACTGTTCCTGCCATAATAATCCGACTTAAGGAATGTTAAGGGTTTGTGTAGGTTTCATGTCTATATTCATTGTAATATATTTTCATTTTTAGACAGGCAAATATAAAATTCTGTATGTACTTCTCAAGCCAGAAGGTAAAGCTATAAGATCCCTTTTAGTTTTTTAATCTCTCCATTTTTTGTTGCTCTTTTAAAACAAAATTGTGTTCTTTACAGAGCTCAATAGCTCAAGCTCACATTTGCATACATACAACTCACTGAGTTCGATGAGCGATTTATCCCACTTCCCTCTCCCTTTTTGCCTGCCTGTTCAGATGAGTTATATGGAGTTTTGTTGAGAGAAAAAGCCTGATCATTATTAGTTACTGCTCTACTCTCTCTTTAGAAAATGCTCTCCAAGAACTCAGTTTCTCACTGTGCGGCCCTGCCTCGTGTAGCCTTTACAGGCTCTGCACCGTGTCTCTCTGAGGAAGCAGCCATCTTGGTAGAACTTCCCTTTGATGACTGGTGATCTGATGACTGGTGTGCAATTGATTGGGAAACAGCAGGAGAGGTAGAGGAATCACAGACTCACGTAATGATTGAAGCAGAAAAAGGGAGATCCTTGCACTGCAGCTCCTTAGGTACAGCTTCCTCTCTGGCAAGGAGAACAGTGAGCAGCACAGTATTGGCATCACCAAATCTGAGTACAAATGAGACTAGCAGGATGTATTGCCTTAGATGATCTTACACTGCAAGTATAAAGCTTTGGGGCTTCAGGTACAGTCAAATGTAAGGAAGTACACTGCTATTCCAAGAGGAATTACAGACAAAGGCAATCCTTCAGGGTACGGTTAGTCACAATTAACACCTCTAGTCTCCTGGAAGATACACAATATCCTATGATCCTCCTCTAGTTGGTGTCAAGAAAGGCACTCTGGGGTCCTTAGGTATTCAGCATGTTATAGGGTAGGCTTGTGCAGTGTCGCACTTTGCTAACCATTCCCTGAACTAGTCATCAGCCTTATATCAATGTTCCCTATAGCAAGGAGGAGACCAGAAGATACCATTTAATAAAGGATATACATTCATTGTGTGAAGTAAGAGTTATGGGGAAGAGGGGGTGCCTACTGTACACCAACTAATTGTGTCGGGGGAAGAGGAGTGTTGCTAACTTTTTGGATTGTGTTAACACTGTCTCTGTTTGAACAATGTATACTGAAAATGTGTGTGCAAGAAAATAGTATCAAATATAAAGAACAGACATCCTTCCTTTATGTAAAAGAAAAGGAATAGAGCCACTCTTCTTTCCTAACTCATGAGCAATTATAAAAAGACACTGCAGTAGCCCATGTTTCGTCCATCAGTACTAAAACAGAGAACTCAAATATTATATTATATACGCTGGTAAAGCCTAGAATGAAGCTGCTCTACTGGGGTTCATAATGATGCCAAGAGCACCCATGTCCATGACATCCTGCCCTTGCAGTCTTTCACTTATAACACTGGACATCATTAACCCCGGAAGACTGAGAACATCTTGACATGAAGAGGTACTGTAGAGGACAGCTCCACTATGAAAGCAAGCTTTTTTTTGTTTAACACAGACTGGGGTACCTTTTTTGCTTTTTAGATTTAGTATCATTATTTTGCCTATTATTAAACAGGTTTTCAACACCTTTACACATATACAGGTGAAACTCGAATAATTAGAATATCGTGCAAAGAGCAGATGTTTATCCTGCCATAAAAGAGCCATGCACCAAGGGAACCCTCTCTTCAAGGAGATTTACTGCCAGCAGAGGGGTCAGCCGGGAGAGGCAGAACCCGGATGGGACTGTAGGGAGGAATTCTAACAAACAACTTTGTGGCCTGGAGCGAGGACAAAAAGAGAACAGGTATTTACTTATAGAAGGTGGTCCTGTGGGGTCAGAGGGGTGGAGCTGACCCGTAGGTATGCTGACATGAGGTGAGCCAGAAATATGGTCTATTGAAAATTGTTCTACTGAATGGGATCCCATGCGGTGGGGTAGTTCTTTTATAAGGGTAATGCACACAGGTAAATTTTTTTGAAAATAAAGGGTTGGTTGTTAATAAAATTGCATTGTAATTTTTTTGGGAAAGGGATAAGTTGGGTCTGAAGAAGATTTATTATTGCAGCTAATTTGCTTTATTGGGAGTGTTTAGATGGTATATGGTTTAAGGTCTAAAGATCTGGATACATTGCATGCTAATAAGAGGAAACTTAGAGTGTCATTAGTTTTTTTATGGGGACTAGACATGTACATTTTGTTTCATTCCAAATGGATATTCATACAAATTTCATTAAATTCAGGCATTCGCGTGCATCCAAATTTCCGAATTCGAACACGTCCAAATGCAAACTAATCCAAATTTTCCTTTAACGAAAATTCAGATCTGTCCAAATGTTATTTAAAACAAAACTAAAACGGACATGTTCTCTGGCCAATCGGATGGGTTTTTTTTTACTGTTGGGGGTTGCATTACAGGCGCGCTTATGTGACGTCCTATTGTGGATCTTTCCGAAACGAAAATTCAGATGGATACGTATCCGAAAAACGAGCCGAATCGAATTTTGGATCCGAAAAACAAAAGAAATCAAGATCTGATCAATCCAAAATTAAATGAAACTATTTTTTTGTGGGGTTACATGTCTAATGGGGACAGACAGAGCTTCCTGTCACATCAAAAATGATAGGGAAGCTCAAAGGCTTCCTTCATAGAGACATCTAAAAGTTGAGAAATACTTTTTTAAAGTTATTTCAGGTATGTTTTGTGAATATGAACACAGAAGAAATACACTTTTGTATTCTAGCCATAAACCACTTTTCATGTCACGGAATAAGGACTCTTTATGAACTAAGTCTGCCTGTTGTTTTAGCTAATTACAGTAAATGTTGTGGTGAAAATTATGTAGGCGAGAGAAGGTCAAGCACTCAAGGTTGCAAAGCTTATAATTTAATAACTGTATTATTCTTCCATGTAAAAGCATGTTCTGTTCAGCAAATAAAATCAATCAAGCAAAGTTTATTCTAGGGGAAAAGCACAATGGATACCACCGGTAACATAAATGTACGAGGGTAACAGACTAGAGGGGAGGTTGATAGATATTTCATGGCTTAGAAGAGATTCTCTTTTGAATTTAGAATTAGTCAAAAGTTGTATCTGCCAGCTTCTAACAGAGCACAGATTTTCATGCTCGTGTCACCTAAACTGGCCATACGCTCGATAATCCCACCAGAGAGTTGTAGAATGCTGTTCAAGATTTTGTTTGATTCTAACATGCGATTTTGGAAATGAATGGAGTTTCCGGAATGAAAACCACATTTAATGTTAGAAATTTTCGAGAAAAAAAAATTCAATTCCGCTTTTGTGATTTGTCACCATAGTTGAAATGTATTACTGATTTGACCCCACTAACTGTTATAAAATAGTAGGAGCACTCAGAAAACAATACATCATGTATCACTTCCCCCTTCCTTTTAGAGTGTAAGCCCTCTCGGGCAGGGCCCTCCTTACGATCTTGTCCTGAATTGTATTGTGATTGTAAAGTCTTCCTTATATTGTAAAGCGCTGCACAAACTGTTGGCGCTATATAAATCATGTATAATAATAATAATAAATTGGTGTATGGCCAGTTTTACTTACCTCACTTACCTCATCCCACCCACCCCTTTTGAATAGTTAAGTCTTGGAATTTTAATTTAACGGAAACTTGAGGAGTGAGGAAATCTGGATGGTGTCATCACTGACTTCGCTTACTATTAGCTATTAGCTTCCTGGGTAATAAATATTTTCCCAACCACCCCCATCATTTCAAACCTTACACCCCAACACATGCACACAGTATTTGTAGTTAAGTGATCTTTACTGGAGCCACCAAACAGAAGTATCAGACTCCTGCAGGGAACGTAACAGGGTCCAATGGACTGCTTCACCAGTTTGCCTACATGGAACTGTTCGTATTCGAGGGTGTGTCCTTTCAATGAAAGTTGGCAAGGAAATCAGCAGGTATCAATGTGAACATATTACCCAATTTATTTGTTTACAACATTAAAACTGAAGTTTAATCTGCTTATATTTTGCCTTCTCTAGTGCCTCCCTCCCCTCATCAACATGCAAATGAAAATTGTATAATGTATAAAACCTTTTCATTTTAATTACACACCCTATTTTAGATCCACCAATGTCATCACTGGGTCTCTATGCAATGCAGACAGATCATGGCTGGTG
>NW_017307560.1:166102-177974 GCF_000935625.1 Nanorana parkeri
GGGGGGGGGGGGCTGCAGGGTGCTGTACAAAGCTTCCTGAAAACATCACAGCACTTTGCCTCAGTACTACTCTCAAGGGTCCTCAGCACTGATACAAGAAGTGGGATGGCTCTTGGTAGGAGTGATGCAAATATCAGAATGCCTTAATGTGTTGATGCCAGTCATTTGCATGCAGACAATCCTAGGTGACACCTAGATGTGATGCTGAGCCTCCATGATTGAAAGAACTCAAACCCAATGAATGAGAGGGGGGGGGGCTAAGGACAGTAAGACTGGGAAGGAAAGGTCTTGATCATGCTGGATGTCCTCCAGCCAGGCTCTATTTGACTCACTGCAGCTTTTAATGTACATTGTGAGATGCTCACAGTGTGTAGTGAAATCAGAGTAAGCAATTTTAGTCCAGAAGAGGAGATGGTACAACAGTGCAGGACCAAGTTCAGCTTTAAACTTTATCATTTGAAATCACTGCCAGAGGAATTGGAAGTATTACAAATGTTAGGAGGGGTGCACTTTTTGTGATTATTCTTTTTTCTCCTTTTAGACCTGACATTTCCACCTTCTTAAAATAGGACAATCACTAAAATCTCATAATCTCAATAAAAAAAAAGTGTTTTGACTGCTTCTTTGTCATAGTTCGGCTTCAACTATGAGGATGAGTGAAAATCAATCACCTCATAGTTCTCTTTTAAAAAAAGAAAAACAACAATTGTTTAAAAAAACACGACTTCCGGTTCCGGCGCCCAATGCGATAGAAGTGTGCAGCACCGCTCCGTCCCGTTATAGACTCGAACACACCGACCGGCCATCTATCTCACCGCTATTCGCATAAACAAACCGGAATACTACCCCCACAGATATGGACAAGTTTATATCTCGTCCGAACCAGCCGAAACAAGCTATATTACCACCGACGGCGGAAGCTCCGGACCCATCCAAGATGGCGGATGAGGACGACATGCTGATTTCGTCTGGCGGCACTGCTGAAGTTAGTGAGGAGAAACGTATAGAACGTTTCTTCTCCATGTGGTCCCCCTTCCTCATTGAGTCTTTCCCCTCTGACCAACTTTGCGATATCATGGTGGGGTTTCAAACATCATCATGGTATCTCAATGCCAAACTCTCACACACCTTGGGAGCCCTAGATGTACTCTAGACCCACCCGAAAAGGTTTCTGGGTCCCCGTTCGAGTGATAACTACCCTTGGTGCCCTTCCAACCACTTATCTGATTTTCGAATTCCTACCCATACAAGACTGCATGTCACCCCTTGACGTTCAATTAGTCCCACGAGAAACTGAAATTGGTGTACTCCGATTTATATGGAAAATCTGCTGAAATAAGTACTGGCAATATTGTTGCTCATTTTTTTTTTTTTTTTCCTTTAATACTGCAGGTAGTGTTCTTAATTTACTTTCTCGTTGTTTTCCTATGTTATGTATTATCCTGTTTTGAGAGGTGGCCTTGAATCCTATGCTTAGTATTGTCATTGCATATGCGCCATAGGGATGTACAATACTTTGATCATACCGACTCATGCTTTAACAATTGTTCTGCATCTGCTTACAAACCTGACTGTTTACTCTTTGATGTGTATGTACATTCATTATTATGATAGGGTACCCTCATACTTTATTGTTATGTATTATTTAAAAATTCAATAAAAATTACATGCTCAAAAAAAAACAAAAAAAAAAACACAGTGCTTTAGAAATCTTAATGTTATCCAGTGATGGTCTATTTTATCTGCAGGTATGTTCTAGTGCCATCATTATAAGGAAGCCTGAGCTGAGCAATGATGTTCAGGCAATGCTGGAGCGAGTGCATGTAGACAGCAGTGGCTACAAAGAGACTGGAGGAGATCAGTGGCATTGAGTTGCTGACAAGGATAAAGGAAAGAAAAAAACAAGTATTTTATTTGAAAAATGGCATTTGTTTAGGATACATGGTATACCGGCTCCCACAAGATTAACTGTTTATATGCCAATTTTTAAGACATCAGCTTAATTTTTTCCACAGTGCTTCTTCTATCACAAATTTTAATCTAACAGCCTCTGTGGCATTTTCAAAATTATGTATGTAAATCACCACGCAAGCCATGTGGGTTTAATGGAATTATCAATATGTATTACGAGGGAATCGGACATTTATCATGAGAAACAATGAATAGTAAGAAAAATAGAAGGCCAAACTGATATGTAGAGAAATGAAATAAAATATTGTAGGGAGGTACGATCAATAATCCGCACCAGCTAGGATTGATTATTTCAGGCAGCTATATGGTGTAGCTGAAAATGATCCCCTGTAATTATGCAGAGGGTCCTTAATATTATCACCAATAAGAGCTGGAACATTAAAGGGAGCTTGTGGAAAGAGAGCAAAACATATTATGCAATAAGATAAACGTTCAGAAATATATTAAAGTTTTATGTGCTTTGCCTGGAAATTAAAGATTTGTTATTTAAAAACATTTACCACTGGCTACTTTTCTTAAAGGGATTATCCATGTTGAATGAAAGGCTGACCCATACTTTAGACCTATTTGTAAGACAGGTGAAACTTTTTACATGCATAACATATTAGAAAATGAAAGAGGCACAAAGGATTGTACCTGTCATTCTCTTTTGACAACTAATAAAAATAGTACAATCGAGATGGAAGCCAAGACAACTTTATTCACATGGTGCAATCCTTTACTCCTGATCAATGTGGCTTTTTTAAAATTATTACCTTATGTATATAATTCACAAAGCTTTGTATACAAAACCTAAACATATACAGTAAAAAAAAACAACAACTTTAACCTACCCCCTGTCCTAAACCCCATATATTCTGTAAAAAAAACAGCTGCCACATTGCTAATTGCACAATGTATTTATATAATAGCTAATAAAAGGGTGGAAGAACAAAAGAATATCCATATAGCATATAGACACACATTCTCAAAGGGTTGGGGGCCCATACACATTGGTAGTCACATGACTCTTTGAATTAGTAGAGTCAAAGGTTTTCAATTGAAGTGTGGTCACTCCCCTGGCAGCCAAGGTTGCACGCTGTACAACATGTTGTATGTACATACTTAACTTAGTATTGGCATAGGAAAAGACAGAGTAAGACCCACCAAAGATGACCACTGTCCCCAGATTTTATTGAAAAGTAGTCAACACTCCAAGCTCGCTCCCATGATGGACTGTACTCTCAAGACAAATTAGTAAACTAAACGTTAGATTGTAGTCCATCACAGGAGTGATCTTGGAGTGGTGGCTACTTTACAACACACACAGGGACCATGGGGAACAAAAGAAGCCACCCCCCAGAAGAATGGACAGTGTCAGCACCAATTCAGAGATGATTGGAGGATCTACAGCTGAGTGATACACAAATAAGATACATTTTTGTTAATAGTTAAGGTACTTGAATGCATTTTTAAGATTTAACTCCTGAGTTTTGTGTCACTTTAATTAGTTAAGTGGAGAACCCACCAAAAGTAGTAATGATAGACATCACCATTGTCAAGCATACTTGGGCATAGTCCAAAAATAGGAGTGCATCGTCCATATGAAGTACAATTTTCTCAGTGTGTACAATTTTTTCAATGCTGAAGCCCTGAATTTGTTTGCTAGATCCAAGGAATTCCACTACAACAACAAACATTAAAATGGAAAGGGGTCACCCCTGCTGAAAACCCCAATGCAACTTATAGCATTGATAAATGATCTTTATTTGGCATACCTGCTGCTGTTAGAATACAGTAGCACAGTGTGGTGGTGGTGGCTCCCAATCCACGCTGTTTTGCATGGAGAAGGGGATCAAGCATTTTTTTCTCATTCAGCCCCCCAAACATGATCAGTGTATGGCCAGCCTAAGGTGTGTGGACAATTGCATGGAACAATAATGTGTGCTTCTCAAGCACTGAGCTAAAAATCTTTCACTGAGTGGGAGAACCAATGAACAAAGGTGATCAAATGTATTATTTTTTGCAATACCTCTTCATACATGGACAGGGCCCCTCCTACCCATTGGCCCCATAGCATTCACATGTGCAGCTATGGCTATTGAAGCTAGCACTCTCATCAAAGTAAGTGTCTGAGTAAGAACTTTTTTTACATAAAAACACTGATTCACAAGGTTGCACGCTGTACAACATGTTGTATGTACATACTTAACTTAGTATTGGCATAGGAAAAGACAGAGTAAGACCCACCAAAGATGACCACTGTCCCCAGATTTTATTGAAAAGTAGTCAACACTCCAAGCTCGCTCCCATGATGGACTGTACTCTCAAGACAAATTAGTAAACTAAACGTTAGATTGTAGTCCATCACAGGAGTGATCTTGGAGTGGTGGCTACTTTACAACACACACAGGGACCATGGGGAACAAAAGAAGCCACCCCCCAGAAGAATGGACAGTGTCAGCACCAATTCAGAGATGATTGGAGGATCTACAGCTGAGTGATACACAAATAAGATACATTTTTGTTAATAGTTAAGGTACTTGAATGCATTTTTAAGATTTAACTCCTGAGTTTTGTGTCACTTTAATTAGTTAAGTGGAGAACCCACCAAAAGTAGTAATGATAGACATCACCATTGTCAAGCATACTTGGGCATAGTCCAAAAATAGGAGTGCATCGTCCATATGAAGTACAATTTTCTCAGTGTGTACAATTTTTTCAATGCTGAAGCCCTGAATTTGTTTGCTAGATCCAAGGAATTCCACTACAACAACAAACATTAAAATGGAAAGGGGTCACCCCTGCTGAAAACCCCAATGCAACTTATAGCATTGATAAATGATCTTTATTTGGCATACCTGCTGCTGTTAGAATACAGTAGCACAGTGTGGTGGTGGTGGCTCCCAATCCACGCTGTTTTGCATGGAGAAGGGGATCAAGCATTTTTTTCTCATTCAGCCCCCCAAACATGATCAGTGTATGGCCAGCCTAAGGTGTGTGGACAATTGCATGGAACAATAATGTGTGCTTCTCAAGCACTGAGCTAAAAATCTTTCACTGAGTGGGAGAACCAATGAACAAAGGTGATCAAATGTATTATTTTTTGCAATACCTCTTCATACATGGACAGGGCCCCTCCTACCCATTGGCCCCATAGCATTCACATGTGCAGCTATGGCTATTGAAGCTAGCACTCTCATCAAAGTAAGTGTCTGAGTAAGAACTTTTTTTACATAAAAACACTGATTCATCAGTATTAATATTTTACCTGGAAATCAGAACATATTTCCATTGCGGTATAAAAAATAGTTAATCACCATATAATCTACTGCTGATCAAGACAAATAGTGTAAACTGATAAAATCAGAAGAAATGGTGCGTGTCAATACAAGGAAACCTGCGGGAAAGATAATTCATTTGAAAACCGCCAAGATTTTAATAATAATTCTTATAATGATGGATGGATGATGACTTAATGAAAGGAATGGAAAAAGTGAGATCTCATTACCATTTACCTTATCTCAGTGAACTGTAATTATGTTATGACCACTTTTCTGCCTGTTCAGCTGAGTGAAAGTTACTGGCAGCCACTGTGGAGTTTTTAGCCTCAGGAAAACATTTCTACACTTGATCAAATAAAATGATTTGCTCAGTTGTATACAGTTTATAGCAATGTTTAACTGTACAGCATATAACATGGTGTATTAGAATCTAGGACTTTTAAGGGAACCTGTCAAAATAGTTTCAAAATTAAAATGGCAGGCTTTTACTTGGCTTCCTCATCAAAAGTAATTCAACAGCTGCACTCTGAGATAGAATCCTGCAATATACTATATTGCGCTACTTGCCCATGCACAACAACCTAAGCTACTTCCAGGGGTAAGAGCGCAACCACACTGGGCATGGACAAGTAGCACAATAAAGCTTTTTGCAAGATTGCATCTCAGAGTGCAGCTGTTGAATTACTTTCGATGAACACGCCAAATAAAAGCCTGCTCTCAGAGTGGGGGAAGTGGATGGAAATCGTGCCTGTACCAGATTCCTAGACTTTGCTGTGAAAATGGTTGCCAGCAGGTGATGCCCAGGCTCTCATCCAGCTCCATAGGCTGCCTGCCTCCTGGCAGTGATAGTGAATGAGGCTGCAACTTGGAAATATTACCAATATGCTGGGGAGTTTAGGAAATAAGTATTTATTTCTAATGATCCTTAGCTTCATCTAGTGGCCATAATGTATTATTACACCACAATGAACTTGAACTGGGAGAAGTCCCTGCAAATTTTTTATAAATAGACCCCTTTGAGTAAGTTCGGATTTATAATTAGTGAGCCAAAGAGATGGATTTTTCCCGTAGCTATTGATCACATGTTTTTTCCACTCATTATTAGTAGAAATAATGGCATCCCATTCAAGATTATTTAAACTTTGTCACAATACTTTAAGCCAGGGTAGGAGCAGTAAGACAAGACAATGATCTATGTAAAATAGGTTACTTTGAGTCAGTGACTTCAGGCAAGTATGTAGATATGGACACCTGACATTCCTCTGACTTTCCTGATATGCATACTCTGGGGCAGTGGCAGTAGAAAAAAAAGATGAAATGCAATTGAGCTCTTATCACTAGCCTCCATTTTAAATGAATCCATAGTACAGACAGTAATGTCTCTGGACCCCACTAGCCAGAGGATATGGGTTTACAGGTAAAACAGTTGGTACTGTCTATCTATACAAAGTACACTCATTCTGCAGGCATGACAAACTGGTATGACAATCAGGAAACTTCCTAGAGAAAATGCAACCATGGATGAAGTGGAAATGTGTGTGAATGACACTGTTCTGGGAAGACATATATAGCAACTGGCCACAGGTGCACAGGCTCTCCATGACCTGCCATATCCCCTCCAAGCATACAAACACATAATCCGCACCCTTAGTTTTGTTGTATTTCAGCAAAAAAACAAAGCAGACTGGGGCATATGTGTCTGCAAGCCTGGCGTATATGTCCGTAAACAGGAATTGGCTGAAAAGAGGCTGCAAAAGCAACATCACGAAGATGCAATAAATGCTGAAAAGGTGAAAATAGTCATTTTTAAAAACAAACCACAAAAAAACGACTGCCCTCTTTAACTCTCTCCCCCTCTTTTTCCGTTCAACTCATAGAAAATACTTGGTACTTTAAGGTAAAGGGTAGCATGTGACCTATTACACTTCCTTACCCATGATCGTATGGGCAATTGGGGGCATAGGCACTCAGTATAGTCAAATGGTGGCTGTAAGCTCTAAATGACAGCTCTCTGGCTTGTTGTGTTTTGTTTCCGAATTTTGTTTCCAAATATTCAGAATAGTTCAGATTCGTTATTTCTCTCATTCGGAAATTCGGATGCATCTAAATGTCTGAATTTACAGAAATTTGTATGAATTTCAATTCGGAACGAAACAAATTGCACATGTCTACATTTCACATTCCTTTACCTCTTGGTCCTCGGATGCCTTATTGTAAATTGGTGGTGCAGAATGTGCAATTCCAGCTTTTTTATTGAATGTTGGGCATATTAAATGGTTGGGCAAGAGGGGTAGAGGACTGGGAGTCAAATTTGAAGTTTTACTTTGGGTTGCCTACTTTTTACACATTCCCAACTTTGTGTTCTTAATAAGAATGATATACTTTTTATTTATAGTTAGCTTCATGTAGAACAGGTGTCAGCAGCACACATGGACTAGATTATTTTTACGTCATGCACTCTTGTCCATAGGTAGTTTGTACTCTCAATAGTTTGTACTCCCAACAGGTCATTAGGTCAATATTCTGAATGCCACTTGCCACTAGCTCCAAGGATATCAAACAATTGAACCTTCTAGTGTAATTGTTTGCTTTAGATGTTTATAACAACAATGAATCTTAGTCATATTTAAACCATTGATGGTTACAGACCATAGAAAGCCCTATTAGTCATATTTAATAAACACACAAATGTACCTTGACATAAAATTAAAAGAAAATCACATAAAACAGTAATGTGACTAATTAGTGGGGAAATGTATATCGCTGTGTTCGTTTGAGATAAATGTAATAACTTATCAAGTTAAATATATAGGATTTGCTATTGATGATTTAAACCTTTAAAGGTTCAAGCATTGGGACTGTCATGCTTATCCTTGCATCAAACGTCAGGTATCCCAAAACCTGACAATGTTTGTTCGGTGTCAGTGACTCTCCATGTGGTGATGGAAGGGTAAAGATGACAGCTCTGGAACATGCACCTTCAAATACATGTCAGCAAATTGTTCCCTTTAAAGAAACTCTGTTTTGCCAATGTGTACAGTAACTGCTGGCAAATGTTTAGTATTTTACTTATAAAAAACTCATCGGTTAGTCCCCCAAGACTCACGTATTTCTCCATTAGACGCTGTTATCTTGCCTCTCTCACAGAAGGTAAAGCAGCCAATCAAAGCCCTTTAATCAAAACCTCTGTACTTTCTGTGACAGTCGTGTGTCACTGTTCTTTGCATATATCAGCATGCAGGGGGGAAATGGTTGGAAAAGAGATAAGTGCTGGTAATTTGTGAAAAAATTGTTGAAGTCAGCAATAACACTCTGCAGTAATTGCAGTAATTGCAGACGGTTGAAATTATAGCATCCCCTTACATTGGTGATCAGTAGAGAAGTGGCCACCTATATTGGTGATCAGTGTAGACATGTCCCATATCATTGGTAATCAGTAGAGAAGTGTCCACTTACATTGGTTAACAGTGGTGAAGTGATCCCTTATGTTGGTTGTCAGTAGAGAACTGTCACTTTAGATTAGTGGAAAATAGTGAAGAGACCCTTTACATTGGCTTTCAGTAAGAGAGGGCCCATTGACATTGGTGGTCAGTAAAGAAGTCCCCTCTACATTAGTGGACAGTGGTGTAAGGACCCCTTACATTAGTGGACAGTGGTAAAGTGACCCCTTACATTGATGGTTAGTAGAGAATTGCCTCCTTAAATTGGTCCCCAGAAGAGACATGCCCCCTTAGATTGTGGATCAGGGTAAAAATGTCCACTTACATTGGTGGAAGAAGTGTCCCACTTGCATTGGTGGTCAGTGCCCCTTTATGTTGGTAGTGAAGTTCCCTTTTATATTGATGGCTATTTGGAGCTCAGTTAAATAAATTATTGATGCCAGAGGATGCTTACCTGAAAGACCCTGTTGCTCCCATGCCACTGGTTCTGTGAAGTGATGACACCAGAACTTTGCAGGCACCATCAGGCAGGAGATTAATCTAATCTATTGATCTGTCATGGTGCACCTCTATTTTTGCAAAGGCTACATACTATATGCTTTTAAACGAAAAAGAGAATAGAATGATTCAGTGATACTGCAGAGCGAGCAACACTTTAAATTCATTTTATTCAGAGCCAGTGAAGTGGGAAATCATTTCTGAAATGCAGAAAAAAAACCTTACAATCATCTTTATCTGATAACAATGTGTGATTTGATTTCTCCCTGTTTTCTGGGTCATAAAGTAAAAGAAATTTATATGTTAAAAACCTTGCCAAATGACTTGAATGGGTCAATTCTATAAGAAAATCAATGGGCCGTATTTACTAAGAGGTGCCAAATCTTGCAAGACATGTGCAAATATGCGTCCAATAGAACGAGGCACTTTAAGTACATCTAAACCCTATATGGACGGTGTTTAGTCTGGTGAGGTACTGTGCATCACAACGGTATTTTTTTATTTGAATAAAATGCAATTTTCACCTTTTCTTCAAACTTTCTAGCATCTCTGTGCTGCTCAGGCATTTCCTGTACACATGCACTTGCTCCAGCGTCAGCTGCACATTGTTGCTCTGGCCCGGATTTCTGATTCTGACAGTCGTACCCCATGCCTGAACAATGTGCGTCAACATAGCCACTTTAAGGGCCCTATCACACCATTGTGCTACAGTGCCATTATGAATGGCACACCAACACACCTTCAAAATGTATGTGCGACGCAATACATTGCAGCCTGGCCCATTTACATGTGCCTTGCTGTGCATATCAGCCCATTTATTTTGACTTGGCCTTTTAATACACAAAAATGCACGACAATGCATGCATTGCATTGCACAGCATTGTGGTGAGAATGGGCACTTCTGTGAACTTCCTGTCCCGTACAAGATCACAAGGGACAGAACTGACTCCAGCAGCTGTCCATCTATTAGTTTGGAGAAGGAGGAGAGAGGAAGAAGGTAGTAAGAAGGAGGAGTGGGGAGCAAGGGAATGGCTTGCCTTGCTGTGCCCCTGTGTTTGTGGAGACACACACACAGCTTGCTAGCACACCCAACGGTGGCTCCATAGGACACTGCAAGGGAAAGAAGACACCCTAAACAGGACCAGTGCTCAAAGGACCAGCTGATTCTACAGGAAGTTAAAACTTTTAAACATCAAGGAGCAGCATCCATTGTAAGTGATTTTATCAGCATTTGAAAACGTTTAAAAACCTTTTGACTTTAATATCACTTTAAGGCTTATGTTGTTTTTAGTGATTTAAACTACTTTAAATTTTGCCTATTAAAAGAGTGGTTGCTACTTTATTTTTATCACATTTATAACTTTTAAACAGCTGTTATGAAAACTTCTCTACTGTTATTATAATTCTGCAGGTTTGAAACTATAAATGTTTTAATGATTCAATGCAGATATAGCTCTCTTCACTTTATTTTTGAAGGTCTAAGGTCTTTATTCATTACGAGTTTTGAAGTGAAACTGCACAGACATTTATCTTCACTTTCACACTGGTATATAATAGCTTTTTTTTAGTTATAAATTAGGGTCCTGTAATTGCTCATCTGCTTATGACATTCACTGAATTCACACATAACTTTTTTTTAATCAGTTTTGTTTTTGGGCCATGTTCCTAAATATAAAGGGCCAGTGTTCAACACCTTCCTGTCCAGGCCATTTTTCAGTATTCAGCGCTGCGGTACTTTGACTGATATTTATTCCGTCATGCAACGCTGTACTGAAATTAATTTTATGCCATTTTTGGGGGACAGATAGAGCTTTCTTTTGGTGGTATTTAATCACCACTGGGGTTTTATTTTTTACTGTATAATCAAAAAAAGTACCGAACATTTTGAGGAAAAAAACTGTTTTCCCTACGTTATGTTATAAAACATTTATTATTACCCACATTTTTGGCAAAATATAAAAGACGGGGATACGTCGGGTAAATAGACACCAAACATGTCAAGCTTTAAAATTGCGTGCGCCCGCGAACTCGCAAAAACTACCATACCCAAAATTGGCCATAGGCGACGCTTTAAAAGCTTTAACCGCTCATCAGTTTAGTGTTATCAGTGGTTGATGGCCCTAAAATTATTGCTCTCACTGAAACGTTCGCGGCGATATGTAACATGTGCGGCGTAATGGATGCAATTGTCGTTTCCGCACGTAGGTGCATTCGAAGCATGTTTGGGTGTGCATGTGGGGGTGGGGGACTTTACATTTTTATGTTTTTTATTACTTTTATATGTGACTTTTAATTTTTTTAGATTTTTTTTGGAGCTAATTCTTTTAAACCTCTTTTTTTCACTTAACTTTATTGCTCTCACATAGGGCACACACCTGCTTCACCAGCTTCTCTCTGGTTTCTGTACCGAAGAGTGACAGAGGAATGCGGAATGCACTTCCTGCATTCTGAAGAGGAGATCAAACGGAGATCGTGTACTGAACTCCGTTTGATCTCCGGCTGCAGAGCTGCAGTGCTGGTCCCGGGGCTCACACCAGGCAGCAGCGGCTGCAACGGAGGCGGGGCCGCACACCCGCACACATATTACAAGCGATCGGGCGTCTCTACAGATGCTTGAATGCTTGTATGTAAACAGCCATCGCTGGCTCTTTACATTCCAGGCTGTTTTCCCGCTCGTGCGCGCTGCCTAGTGGCGGGCAC
>NW_017307560.1:178229-190729 GCF_000935625.1 Nanorana parkeri
GGGGCGGGATGGGACGCTTAAAAACGCCCACCTGCATTCAAGAAGCCGCTGTCCGGCCGTTTAATTACAACGGCCGGACAGCAGGTGGTTAAACAAAGCCATGCACAAGTACACCTTTTTTTGGTATTGGGGAATTTGAACTCCAGGAATGGTCTTTTATGGAAACTAGTGTTGTGTAATGGCATCAGCCAAATGATCAGACCAGTGGTGATGTGCAATTTCTACTTTACTTAACAATGAAAATCCACATTCATTGCACAGGGGATCATATGAACAGTGGATTGCAATACAGAGCATTAATATCAACAATAAGGGAAACAGGCTTGGGAGAACATATGAAAACTATTTCTACAGCAGTTCTGCAAATGGCCACTAGATGGCAGCAGAGTATTCTGAGTTCAGTTTACTGAGAATAGAGAGCTAAAGAATCTCACGTGTCCAAGATAGCAATCGTTCATTCAACAAACTGGGAACTGAGTGGATCTCCTGCTGGCACAGACTTCACACTGGCACTGCTGCTGCTGGCTTCGGTCAGGAGGTTCTGGTGTCTGGAGATAGGGCCACCCTACTGCATGGACGGCTTCTCCAAATGGACTGTAACAGGACTGGTAGGTCACTGGGGATGCTAAAAATCACTGTAGTAGTCTGTAAACACGTAGAGTGATAGAGGTGATCTGGCTGCAGCTCCAGCGACTTCCACTCTGCATACCGAGCACATGCAGTCCCTCGTTCAGAACTTTTTATGTAGAGATCTCACTGCACTCCTTACTGACCCAATATACAGTAGATAGGTCCTGAAGTGAATGCGGATGGCACTGCTCAATCCAAACAAAACAGTAATATGTCACCTGCACACGCTTTATGAAAGGGAGTACCCAGATGCAGATGAGCCCCCCTGCCCACAGACCCCCACAACCAACGGGTCAGTGTTGTGGGGAAGAGGCCCTTGTCCCCATTTGCTATTCTGAGCTTTGCACGGCGCCATCCGTGTGATCACCGGAGCACCACCACCATTGGAAGGTTGCAGACCGTAAGGAGTGCAGGTGGTTCTTGGAAACAGCTATTTTGTTTTAAAGGAGAACTATGGGGTTAGGGCTTTTCCCTATAGTTCTCCTTAGGGTAACGGGAGGACACAAAGTAGCGTCCTCACGTTACCCTAAGCTCAGTATACCGCGAGCTGCAGCTTACGGTATACTGAGACGCCGCAGCTGAAGCGGATCCCGACAATTGTGCCGTGATCCGCCCAGCTGCGTGAGTGACAGCTGGCTCTGCCTATAGCACCTCTTACTCATTCACAAGGGGGGTGGCAGATGCAGATGAGGGTCTGGTATGAATTGCCACGCAAACCGTACACTAACAGTGATCTGTGTGTTTCTATCCACAGTCGCTGCTGAGTCAGTGAGAGCCAGCAGCGGCGGTGGAGGAGGCTGGACCCAGCAGTGGAGGAAGAGGTGGGGCCCGGGGGCGGCAGCAGAGGAGGAGGCGAGGCCCGGTGACGGAGGAGGAGGTGGGTCCGGCGATGGAGAAGGAGGCGGGGCCTATCAACGACCATGGAGGAAGAGGAGGCGGACAGGTAAGGAGTGTGACCAGCCCACCTGAGACCCTGCAGAGCCCACCATAGAGGGTCTATGGTGGGCTCTGCAGGGTCATCCTCAGGTGGGCTGTGTGGGATCTCAAGTGGGCTCTGCAAGGGGTGTAACTAGAAATCACAGGGCCCCATGCAAAATTTTGCTATGGGGCCCTGTGATTTCTAGTTATGCCCCTGGATGGGTTACAAAAATAGCAGTCTTAGTATCATTCCAGTTCTATTCTCAGCAGGATTGCATGGCCCACAGCCATGTTGCACTGCAGGCCACTGAGTTCTATGTTAAAATGATGGCTATTCTTCCATCTCAGAGACTTCTGGAACCAGTACAGGTGATCTATTTATATGCTGCACAAACAAATTTGGGAGGCACTTCAGAAGCTTACTATATCACAGAGTTGAGTGATTAGTTAACCGGATGAAAATGTTGTTTGTCTGTAGGTAGCTAGTCTGTCAATTGTATTTCGGGTATTCTTGGCTTACAGAATGCATCCAGTCATTTAGCCCATTCCATGACCAGCAATGGACCACAGAGTGTTGAGTTTTTGGGGGTCAACATTAGAGAGTAGCTGAATATTGCATAGAAAGATGCATGCTTTTTCTAGATGGACTACTTATTCAAAAGAATACTGGAATTGGGCTTTAAAGAGTCCACATTCATTTTTTTAAACATATAGGTAGACAACAATATTTCAAATCTCTGATATCTTCACAGTTTATGACCAAATAAATTGAGTTATTGATCTGTCAACATGATCTGTACAATCTTTTGTTTATCTAGTGAAGTTCCCATAGTGGACGGTATCCAGTAGTAGCCATTACAGCAACATATCATTTATACTGTAAAGCATTTGGCGATCATTTGTACAGCTGAAGCATCTTGGGAGTTATTACTTTATTTCCAGCCACCTTATAAAAAAAACACAACATTCTTCTTCCAGGGTACATATCTTGCAAACATGCCATTTTCCGGCAGTCTGGGGTCTCAGCGGAGCCTCATCAGCGATGTAAGTCAGGAACATTTATTCCACTTGCTGGCTTACAGCCCCCCAGAGGAGGCACAAATTAGCAAGTGGCAGAATGCATTTAAGTAATGATCATCATAAGTTATTTATTTGTTTATAGAGATAGATGTTTTACTGGCTCAATGTGCCAAAGTAGTACTTAGTGAAGCACTACAGGACAGTAGGAAGCCTTTTTATCTCCCGCTGTTAAAGCAATGATAATCCAAACTAATACAATCTGAATACGAAGCCAATAAATCCAAAGTTTTGAGTGCTTGGGACTTAAATTGACTACAAAGAAAAAGACTGAAAGCCAAGACCGAATCTGGGCTCCAACATGGGCACAAATACAGTCAAATGTTAACAATATACTTTGGGGGATGAGAAGAAGCTTCTGTTTTTCTGCAGAGAAGAAGCTTTTCAGGTGCTGCTGAAGCCAGGTGTGCACCGCTTCCTTCACGGCATTATCTGAGGTGATCCTGTGACCGCGGAGTGCCTCCTTTCATTTGCTCTCCGTTCATAGTGGTGCAGCCATATCTTGTCGCCGGTGACAATTCTCTGCAGAGTACTCCAATCTTCTTCATACTGTCTCAAGAACTGGGTTGCAACCTCCACACGTTGTTGCTTGTACAGAGCAGTAAGCTGTTGTTCATAAACATTTTGTGTATTTATGGTGCTATGACCTTACTGAGCCAACATCCCATGGTACATTTTACCTGGTTTTACTCCCTCTGCCCAATGCAAGCGCACTATGGCCCGTTGTTCTTCGATGGTGCAATCTCTGTTAACATCGATCTGCTGTGTTGAGATGCATTTGTAAAAATGAGTCACATACATTGTAAACTATCTTTGAACACCATGTATGTAACTATAAGACCATTTCTGAGTTTTCCCTAAAGTGGAGTCTGTTCGCAAAAAAGGACTATGAAACAGGAATCATACATATATCTCATACATACATATATATCATACATGTATGTCTGAGACATGAAGATGATGGAGCTTTTAATCTTGAGTTTACATGGCAGTTTCGAGTAAGATAACTTCAGTCGGTTCAAGAAAATGGCATAGATTTATGTACCTTTTCAGTATGAATGTAAAAGGAGCTGGGGGTAAAAATGGACACTCATCGTGACCTATCAGCTGTTAGGGCAATCCATCAGTGCTGATAGCTTATGTATTTGTCAGTCTATAGGAGATGAATGAGGCTAAAGTCAGTTACATTCCAAATGAGATCATTAATTTTAAATCGACCAGCTCCTGCAGAATCTCTCAATTTTTTCAGTTGTGGGTGATGACAGAGCTGTAAGAAGTAAACCAAAAAGCCATAATCTGGAGTAGAATGTGTAGTTAGCAGTCCGAGCCAATCGGCACTACACCACAGTAAATGATAGCATTGATTACAACGTATCATTTAGCGGGCTGTATATTTTATTTCAGAAGGTATATTGATTGCAGATCTCTCTTTTCATCCAGCGCCTATCAAGTCATACTTGTAGTCATTGAGGTACTCAGATAAATAATTGCCCCTCTGGTTCAGTTTTCTGTTTGGCTGGTTTGCAAGATTAATGTTGTGCTTTATGCTAATGCCTTATTATCTAAATGAGACTGGCAGCTTGAAGCCGGCAACATTATTATTATTATTATTATTATCTGTTATTATTTTTTACAGCTATCGGGCTATGGAGTGACTACAGCTTTGTACATTACTATCTTAGTTTTTGTGTTTCAGAATTTGTTTCTTCATGCTCAGAATATTTTCATGGCATACCCCATAGCTAACAACATTTTGGGATGGGCAGGTTTGATGCAACCTCAAATCTTGCATGTTGTAGTAAATTAAACTGCAAGAATGATAATGATAAAGTGAATGTCCTGCACAAACTTTTTTTTACTTGTAATTGAATAGAATGGTGATGGGTTATAACCACTGTTGAGTTTGTACTGCTGTTTGTGGCTCTGTTAGAATTACTGCCACTTCCTGTCCAGCTAAAAACATTTTACCAACAAATTAAATATAGATGTACCGCGCTAATGCTCTCATAAAGTGCTTACAGAAAAAGTAAATCCATATATAACACCCACCGACCTAATACCATATAATAAATACTTATCACCAGTTGGAACTATAAAAATATATAGTACATAGTGGTCAAATCAACCTAATACAAGAAATAATAAATGTACCAAAACACAAATAAGGAAAATGTTAACACAATATGCACAGGCGTATCTACCACAAGGCAAACTAGGCATTTACCTTGGGCAGGACTTTTTCAGAGGGACGGCCCCCCAAACCTGCCATTAAGAAAAAAAAAAAATTAATAAAATATACCTACCCAAGTTCAACCTCCTCTCTCCGGCGCTGGCAAAAGTGATACAGCATGTGCCTGTTACTATTTAAACAGGCAATTACTCTATCCAGCTTCTGACAGGATAAGCAACATGTACGGCGGGTTTCCTTGCTACGCTAATAGCGTTAAAAGCGCAACCTGTCAGCAGCTGGATACAGCGTGCGCGCTGTATCCAGCGACTAACAAGTTAGGCAAAATGTCTTAAAAAGGGGCAAATTTAGATTGGGGGTGGCCGAGTTTAGTCGTGCCTAGGGCAGCACAAAACCAAAATACACCACTGACAATATGCCAGAAGTTAATATACATTTAGACAATGTGTTAGTTTTGCAATAGTGGTTTTTATTAAAGGGGTTGTAGACCTGCAATGTGGTTACATCGTGCATTTAGTTAACATGCAAATGGCATGCAAAAGTTTTTCTTTGTGATGTGAAACCTTATTTGCGGCCTTTGCTGATATAAGTAAACATTGCATGTATGGGTTTTTTTTGTTTGTTTTTGTTGGTTTTTATTATTGTGTTCGCAACAACAGCTCGAGGACAGAAAATAACCACAGTCAGCTGTTTGTTTCATTTCAATGCACTTAATAAGTACGCTATAAAGATCAGATCCTGGGAGATTGTTATTAAACAAATTTATCTGTGGTCTGAGAGCGTGATGACTGGCACACATAATTTTACACAAGACTTGCTTTGCTTTCAAGCCTTAGCTGCTTTCCTTCTTGTGAGAACTTTGCGGCTCGGAGTGATAAAGGATTGAAGCTTCTCAAATTACTTTGTCTTGCTGGAGGCCTAAATACGGGCTCGGAGAGAGGAAAAAAACAATACTTATTTAGTTTACTTTAAATGAATATCTTTGTGGCAACAATAAGTTTCGCTCAATTTCGGGAAAATGAGATTGGGAAAAAATACCTGTTCCATCTATTTGTTAAAAACGCTGTTGCAGTTGAATGATGAAGGAGAGAAAAAATGTTCCTAACAATCGGCAATAGCTGTTTTATTTACTGTGCTTGCTAGATGTTTCAAATGTATTTTTGTTTCAGAAATGTGTTATGCTCCCACAGTTGCCAATATTAGAATATGAAATGAACATAAAACAAGGGAGATTAAGAAGTAATATTACATCGGCTATGTCTTTATGAATGGTATTAGTAGATAAGGAATAGGATCACAGTGATAGCTGGCACCGACAGTCAAACCAACATTACTGTATTTTAGGATGTCTATGCCCCTTCCGCTGCCCAGATTCAATCTCATTTATGGCTCCTTTTTGGTATGATTTCCCTGCCTTTGGGCATCTGCCTTTATGTTCTTACATAGTTAGGCTGAAAAAAGTCCAAGTCCATCTGTTCAATCTATAAAGAGAAGAAAAAAAATCCTAAAACAAAACGCAATGCCTAAAGTTGCCCACAGTTGATCAAGACGAAGGCAAAGCTGTACTGGTTTCTAGTTTCTAGTGTGGTAAGTGGTAGTATTCAAAGATGGTACAATACGAGGAATAATTTGTAACTATATAAGAGTAACAGGAAAGCTGAAATAAGTGTTTAATCAAAGCACTCACGTTTTGCTGATACATTGACCATGGCAGGTCTCAATACAAACACATGGTAGGTCTTGATTCTGCGGACCAAGAAAAATGTATAAGAAAAAAAAATTTGGTTACATTGATGAAACACTTTTCACCACTACTTTTTCTTTACGTTGGCTTTTTAAAATATGAAATCCAAAAATGTAGATGGATGAAAGTGTTAGTGTAGCAAAACATCTCTGAAAGTTAATAGAGCATTTTTTGAAGCGAGGTTTATAGATCAGGTTTCAAAGAGGGACAACTGATGAGGAAAGAGGGGCAGAGGAAGTTGGTTCCAAAACAGGGAGAGTTCCTCCAAATGAGGGACAGTTGAGATCCATGGGAATGCTTTTAAAGTGCAACTGAAGCCAAAACCTTTTTTTTAGTTTTTGAAAGAGTGGAGAGGGATTGGAAGCACTGTCAGGTTTTGATTGCCATCTGTGCCCCCACTAGGGAGATTGAGAGGGTTATTCATAAAGCTGCCGAAGGCAGCTGAGTGAATAACCCACCTGAAGTGAAGTGAGCCGAACGCTGCTCGGCTATTCACTTCAGTCTTGTCATCTGATTTCAGACGTACATCGGCTGAAATCAGCTGTACATCGGCTTGCTTCGGCTGGCTTCGGTTCAGCAGAAGGACTTTGACTCAGCTGATCCAACATCTGGATCGGCTGAGTTGAACCTCCGGCAGGCTACTCGGTGCCGTTCAGCCTATTCTCATAGGGGCCAAACGGCAGTGAGTAAATAACAGGCAATCGGCTTGGCTATTCTGCTCGGTACCTCCGTGGTACTGAGCAGAATAAAAAAACAGTGAAAAAAGAAAGTAGAATTTTTTTTTTTGCAAATGTAAATAAATGATACATTTTAGAAAATAAATAAAGATTTCACACAAATTTTTTTAATAATGGGGCTATCCTTGCAGTGGGGCTATCCTTGCACTACAAAGCTTAAGTGCTCATTTTCGCCTAGGAACGAAGCTAACAAAGATATACTCACCTGGACCTGTATTAGATGTGAGGACGCTGAGGGACATTCCATCCAGCCGGCTCCAAGGTTCAGGTGAGTATATATTTATTTATTTCATCCCTAGATGAAAATGAGCACTTAACCCTTGCAGTGTGAGGGTAGACTCACTGCAAGGGTTAAGAGTTCTTCTTTAAATTGAATATGAGATTTATTGATTGGTTTCGCTCTTCTTTAAGCAAACATTTTGATCCTTGAATATTGTTCCTTACGGACAATAGACTCATCACCTAATGGGCAAAGGGTAACAGGCAAGCATTACATGATTGTTATCATTCATCTCTGGTAACCAGGCAGCTTGGAATTCACACAAATCTCTCTTTTATTCAGTGTAGTTTGAAGTTTTCTCTATTATGCAAAACAGAAAAACCCCATTCCTATCACATTTTCTTTTTGTGCTGTTATATCACAGTTTGTATATTTTTACTGACCCCGCTCACAAAGCTAACAGACAAAACTCTAAGGCCTTTTTTTTTTATATAGTTCAAGGGAATTTCTTTTACACGAGCCCGCTGGGTGTTACAGCCGATGAGATGCAAAATGTCTAATCAACGTATAAAACGACAGAGCGCTATTAATCTGCCAGTTAAAAAGCTGCTAACCGATTAAATGGAAACAGATGTGAATATGGCTATAAAATAAAATCCGTTTGACATTATAACTAACAAGCACAAAGGAGCTTGTTTTGAGCCAGAATTTATTAGGAGCATGTGAAATAAGTAAATCCTTTACTGAATAAGGTAAAGATCTTTATGGTGTCCTTTATTATTCAAAGTGTGCAAATAGGGCGGGGTTGCTGTTGCTTGTGCAAACCAATCATCTTTACGTAGGGAAAATATATAGTGATAAAAGCATAAATGCAATATTTTTGTAGGTAAAAATAAATATATAAATAAATTTTTTTAAATACATTTAAATTTAAGCCTTACCTCTTCAATATAGTATAAGGCAGGAGTTGGCAACCTTGGTCGTCCAACTGAAGTGAAACTACCCCATGAGGCTTTGTAACCCTCTGACAGCCACAGGCATGACTCCCAGAGGCAAAGGCATGATTGTAGTTTCACCAGAGCTGGAATGCTGAGGTTCCCTACTTCTGCTATAAGGTATGTTGGCACATTTAGCATTATTTTCATACTGCTACTGCATTTACCTCCAGCCTCTTGTCCCATAACTCTGTATTTTGCATCCTCTTTTGCATGTGGATGGGCAAGGTTAAGCAGATCTATACTCAACCTATACTCAAAGTATAACTTAACGCCATGTTAACAGTCTTGCTGGTATGGTAAAATAAAGAGTAACAGAAGGGCTATTTATCCTTTATAAATGCTGTTCCAGGCTACTGTTGGTGTAGGTCACACAACCAAAAGCCAAGGCCGATTCTTCCAATGAACAAAATTCACAGAGATTTTTGCAGTTTCCACTTAGAAAAATAGACAATAATCCATGAGATTCAAGTTCTTTTTTTAGCAGTATTGCAAAAAAAAGGATGAAAAAAGGTGAAAAGAGCATTATATAATTTAAAAAAAATGCCAATTGTTATAGTGCTTTAGCAAACTAGATGTCTTCCAGGTAGGGTTTACATTTACTTTATCTGCTGGGTAATCTACAAAGAGATCCAGAGCCTACAGGTGTGGTCTGGTAGAAGTGCTTTAGATTATAAGACTAAACACTGTATAATGAGGTATAGGTGCAACAGTTCTTATAATAATAAGCTAATAATATAATAATATATCCAATAATTTATCACTATTATTATTATTAAAATGATCAATAATTTCTCACTATTAATTTTAAAATTATCAATAATTTCTCACTACTGACTGGATTCTCATATTGCAGCCAAATTTCTACATGCAAAAAGACAAATATATACTATATTACCAAAAGTATTGGGCCACCCATCCAAATCATTGGATTCAGGTGTTCCGTGAAATTTCTTTGCTACTAAATATTCCACGGTCAACTGTTAGTGGTATTTTAACAAAGTGGAAGCAACTGGGAATAACAGCAACTAAACAGCATGTAAAATGACAGAGCGGGGTCAGTGCATGCTGAAGTGCACAGTGCGCAGAAATCGCCAACTGTCTGCAGAGTCAATAGCTACAGACCTCCAAACTTCGTACGGCATTCAGATTGGCAGAACAACAGTAGGTAGAGAGCTTCATGGAATGGGTTTCCATGGCCGAGCAGCTGCATCCATGCCTTACATCACCAAATGCAATGCAAACCGTCGGATGCAGTGGTGTAAATCACGCTGCCATTGGACTCTAGAGAAGTGGAGATGTGTTCTCTTGTGTGATAACTCTCTCTCTGGCAATCTGATGGACGTGTCTGGGTTTGGCGGTTGCCAGGAGAACAGTACTTGCCCGACTGCATTGTGCCAAGTGTAAAGTTTGGTGGAGGGGGGATTATTGTGTAGGGTTGTTTTTCAGGGGTTGGGCTTGGCCCCTTAGCTCCAGTGAAGCGAACTCTTAAGGTATCAGCATTGTACAACAAATCCATAGTATAATATAAACAATCTGCCACTGCTCCTTGCCTAACATCTCACATTCTGTGACTCCCTCAAAGATGCCAATATCATCCTCCAGGGACAATTTCTGTAAAACACTCTGCACCAGCTCTCGAGGTGTAAAAGTCATCCATCTCAGCACTATCTGCCCATATTTGCTCCTGGAGAGAACAGTTAATTTGCTGGGACTTATGGAGGCTACAGTCAACTGTTGCATCTACTGCGTGGTTATGCTCTTGCTGATTAGCATTTGCCAAAATGATCTGTTTTACAAGCTCCTCCATTTTGTTCAACAATAACTGCCTATTCCCCATTTCATACAACGATCTCTCAGCCAGCACATGGAACCCACCCACATCCTGTGAACCCAGAAAGTAATAGACACACCTCCCTGGGTGCAGGAAAAAAATGTATGTTTCAGGTATTAAAAAATCCCGTGGGGTGCTTGAGGGAGGGGGGTTGTTGGAAAGCCAGATAGACCATCCAGATGGATAAAAAAAGGGGTTGGGTAGGAGGGATAAGGTAGGGGTTGGAGCGGGTTGGTGTATGGCATTAGAGAGGGACAAAGAGGACAACAGGAAAAAAAGAGAAGGGAATGAGAGCGAGACAATAGACTTCAGCTTTAAATGTACTGTCATGTGTGTCATTCCCGTGCTGTATAATACAGACATGTCTCAATTCTTTGCCACTTTATTACATCCTGTGGGTACGGGGTCATAGGACAGGCATATAGATTGTTCTTAGACTACTAGCTGATCTGCTAATAACAGCTTGATACTATGCATAATCAGGGCTTTGCTGAAAGCAGAGCCTGAAATGTTTACTAAATTCAGAAGTAAACTGATTTTTCCTAGAAAGCCATTTCAGTCAGTCCCATAGCACAATCCTAGCTATGAATGTCTCGCCCTTATTAAAGAATGAATTAGAAGCTCCTCCTGAGACTTGCTGGATCAATGTACACAGTGTTATTGGGAGTTTTCTCTAGAACGAGAATCAGATTCATTTACTGGTAAACGTGCCTCATTTTGTGAAACAGCAGATCATTAACCTTAACAATGTCAGACAACTGTCATAGCTACACTCATTTAAATTCCTTCAAGAATCTTACTTTCACAAAGTTTTGAAGAAAGAGAATGAATAGGTTTGAATGACTATCCTTCAGTTCTGTTGTTTAAACAGCCATGTAGTTTGATTTCCTAATAAAAGGAAGGCATACCATTTTATTTATTATTGCAATGTCATCTTTTTTTTTTTTTAGCATGTCAAATTTTTATTGAAATCAATAAACAAAAAAACAAGACATAGCACAGCGATCAAACATAGAAATGTCATACAGACTATGTATCAGTGCGCAGACTGAAATTCGGACATGTCAAGTATAGTACAGCCATACATTGAAACTATGATAAGTAAGATATGCAGTCCTGGCCACTGTGCACGCCTCAGCATACTTCTGCCTAGTCTTTCTCTTCCGGGAGGAGACATATGCCAAGATCCTGCCTCTCAGGACCGCCTTAGCCATCTCCCAGAATAGAATGTGGTCCTCAGCATGTTGAGCATTGTCAGAGGCATATTCATCCCACCATGTATTTAACTGTGCTTGGAACGTGTCATCAGTACGTAGGTAAGAGGGAAAGTGCCATACTAGAGGTCTGGAGGGTTTCCCCAAATGTTCTATGCCCATTATCACCGGAGAGTGATCAGATATCACCATGTCCTCTATGGACACAGAGGAAATCTTGGACACCATGTTAGGCGAGACCAAGAACATGTCCAGGCGTGAAAAAGAGTCATGTGCATGGGAAAAATGGGTGAACTCCCAAGTTAAAGGGTGTAGATATCGCCATATGTCCACAAAACCACCCGCTTGAATCATTCCCGAAAAAATGTAGATCTTGGGCGAGGGTTGCATTTGAGGGGCACCCCTTGGTCCACGAGCGGTCCTCCAGAGTAGTGGGAACCGCGCTGAAATCTCCCCCCAGGAAAACATAAGTGTTAGGAGCTGGTGCAATGTCATCTTAAAGTAGATGTTACCGCAAACTAGAAAAGCAAAACAAATGTCAAACGCTCTCATCAATTCGTCACCAGCTTTACAGCGAGGTGCACATGGAATGGGCTTTAAATAGTAAAACAGCAAAAAGTTTTCTTTGCACACTCACAAGCTAGCATGTAAAGAAAACATGTCTCACCACTAGGGTTAAAAACAGAGGTTTGGATACACGTCTTCTGCAGAAAATGTGAAAGCCGCACAGCCGCGCCAAGGCACCCGCTTTACAGCAAGCTGCACATGGAATAGGCTTTAAACAGTAAAACAGCAAAAACAAACAAAAAGTTTTCCTAGCACACTCACAAGCTAGCATGTAAAAAAAACTTGTCTCACCACTAGGTGCACCTTGCTGTAAAGCTGGTGACGAATTGATGAGTGCGTTTGTCATTTGTTTTGCTTGACTGATTTTGAGAGAGGT
>NW_017307560.1:194124-216412 GCF_000935625.1 Nanorana parkeri
AGAGACAGACAGAGACAGACACAGAGAGAGACAGAGAGAGACAGAGAGAGACAGAGAGAGACAGAGAGAGACAGAGAGACAGAGAGACAGAGAGACAGAGAGACAGAGAGACAGACAGAGAGACAGACAGAGAGACAGAGAGACAGAGAGACACAGAGACACAGAGACACAGAGACACAGAGACACAGAGACAGATAGATAGATAGATAGATAGATAGATAGATAGATAGATAGATAGATAGATAGATAGATAGATAGATAGATAGATAGATAGATAGATAGATAGTTTAAGCTCTTATGAACAGACCCTCTTGTCTTGAATTGTATTGTAACTGTACTGTCTCCCTTTATTTTGCAAAGCACTGCTGGCACTGACACCATATAAATTCTGTATAATAATATAATAGACAGATAGATAGACAGACAGACCCCTCTTGTCTTGAATTATATTGTAACCGCACTGTCTACTTTATTTTATAAATTAAGAATAGATAATAATAATAATAGATAGAATTCTGATTTACACATAAATGTAGGTTTTAAGGAATTTTGGAATATAACAGACATCACCTTGACCTTGTACATGAAGGGAATTTGTATTTTCTTTTACAGAATTTGTACATTTATAATGTTCAACAATAAAATAAAAAAGAGAAATTCAAATCGAAGGTTGGAATCTTCGGCATCTTTGGCTTCATAATGCCGGTCATTCCAATGGGTAGGGGAGGGGGGAATGAACAGCTAAACGTGTTCAAATTTTTCAGCAACCTGAAGCCAGCGTTTCACAAAATTCCGTATATAAAGCTCCATCCCAGGCAAGTCTAAGTGACTGCGAAATGATTTCCATGCTTCTCACAAGCAGACTGGAACCTGAGAAAGAAGCTCAGGCAATCAGCCGCTGATACTAACAAACCGTTTAGAGCAGTGTTGCATGTCTTTGCAGAGTACATTCAATTGGGCATTCCTTCTGATAAGGCAACCAAACAAGGCAGCTCCTTTATAATCTTTATAATCTTCCAGGTCAAAAAGTTTCATTTTTTTTCATATGGAAAAGTCCTGTTTTTTTCTTGCAAAGTCTTTCAGTTTTAATCATGAAGACATTCGTAAAAATGGAGTAACTGAACTGCCCTTACAGGTCCCTTCTTCAGCAGATAAAATCGACTCCCAATTATAAAAAATGGAATATATTGCAGCTTACCAGTCTGTAGATGTAGTAGCTGCATGTGTTTTTCAGGCTTTGTTCCCTTATTTTAACTCGGTGATCCTGCCACACTTCCGGTGCTAGGGTCACAAGCCTCGCCCTGCATACCATATCTATGGAGGAGAGATGTTGTTAGCCTACTTGCTCCTGATTTGGCCTACATAACACTTCCTCCTCTCCTTTTTCCATAACATAGGAGGGAGTTGTTCTGTAGTTCACAGCAGCAGAGAGCACAGGGAGTTATGAGCTCACAGGATTTCTTTTAGGATATAACAAAACCCTTTTGTTTTATATTTAACAAAAACTAAAAGAGGGTAAATAGGAGAAGTTTATTTGTTAGGATTTACATACACTTAAAATGATATCTCACCCTAATCACTAAAATAACATATAAGCTTCAACATGTTAAAGATGAACACCAAGCACAAATACTAAGGGAAACAAACAAAACATGTTATATAACGGAAAATTGTATACTTACCTATCGGTAATTTTCCTTTCCTGATGCCAATCCATGGCAGCACACAATGGGTATGGCTCCGCCCCCAGCCCAATCACAGGACCAGTTATACTATAAATTAAAGCCCGCCTCCCAAGGCCACCATTCTTGTAACAAGTACTCAATGCGAAAGCCATGGGAGGGTTCTGTATGCTGCCATGGATTGGCATCAGGAAAGGAAAATTACCGATAGGTAAGTATACAATTTTCCGTTTTCCTGACACCAATCCATGGCAGCACACAATGGGATATAGCGACCACACATCCAGGGAGGGTAATTCTGAGATATTTATTTATTTGTACCACATTCAGAACCAACTTCACCTTGGACAAGACTCCTGGGTAGACCATGTATTGGGACAGGAACATAAACCAGGGTTACCGCCTTCCAGAATAACACTGGAGGTACATCACTAAATTCTATCCGTAAGGAAACATCCCTCGGAAGAGCAAACCCAGAGGCTAATCTGTGGCTCCAAACACAAATGTGATCCATTTGGGCTTTAAGTAAATTAAACTGAAACAGTTTTGGTAAAATAAATTCCTGGAGTGTAACTGTGGTTTTAAACAAAGTGTTTCAACACATCTGCAGCTACCTGCAGACATTTGGTGGAGCATGGTAATGGTGCAAAACTATTTTTCTAACAGACGATAATTGCAAATGTTCATTGGGAGAACTTTCATGTTTATGGCTATGGGGGTGGGCGGGGGCAGTATTCAGAATTTTGCTTACGTTGGTGGGAAACACTCTTACAAGTGTTTGTAATATAATATATATCTCCTTGGCCTTGTTCGTGAAGGGAATTTGTAATATACTTTTACAGAAGTTGTACATTTATACCACAGTAACATTTTTATTAAAACAAAAAATTTAAATAAAAGGTTGGAATCTTCAGCATCTTTGGTTTAATGCTGTTCATTCCCACAGTTCATCCCTGTTGATCTCTTTGACCCCTGAGACTACTCAGTAGGGAAGAGCTCACAATCGGACTGGACCTGGTTCCGAAACTGAGCTTCTCTGCTCCCAAAAATGGAAAGAAGCTGCTTCCATTCTGCCAAATTAGCTGAGAGTGGAAAATTCCCGCAACTTGCCATAAGCTAAGGGGTAAGATGCAGTGGTGCTTTTGACCTTATATGGCTGCATGCCTATATTTGGTAAAGTACCTTTACCTAACATAGCTATGTGACCATACAAGGTAAAGGTTGTCCGCACAAGCATCCCACCCCTTTGTTTACATGCAGCTGCAGGGCCCATGATACTTCAATGTTTGTAGGAGCTCAGGTTTCGGACCATGTCTTGTCCATACCTGAGCTCATCCTTACTGCTCAGCAAGGATCATTAAAAAGGCACAGTCACTAGGGTGAAGGGGGTAGCAAACTGCTGCATGGTGAAGTGCATCTAAAAATGCTTGCTGTTCAGCCCCAGCCTCACATATTCCTACTGGCCCATTACTATGTGACTGTGCATGGTCAAAAGAAATACACAGTAGGGGGGAAGGAACTGGCAAGCTGAAGAACATGTCAAACATTTTTCTTTTAGAATGACCATGCCTAGAAGTTTTGGAAAGGAGCTTTAGATACCTCTAGGTGCCAGCAATTCATAACTCAATGATACTTTACTTTACTTCAATGATACAGTAGAGTCTCTTTTAAAACATGTTGACAAGGGCCTACAGGCAGAAGAACATTCCCCCATAAATGTGTGGATTGAGCAATGTTTGTAGGCACCTTTACACGTTATAAAGCAGGTACATAAGTAAACAATGACCAAATATTCACAGATATATTCAATTAAAGTCCATAAACCATGACTGGAAGATTCCAGTTTGGGATCACCAATGTTTTTAGAAGGACCTTGCAGAGCCCTTTTTAATACCAACATAACTTAGTGAACATACCTTGTCTTCATTAGGTTCTACCTGACAGCTGAACCTAGAGAAGTGTTCAATAACTTCCTAACGACTTGCTGTCAGTCACCAGGGCTATCACAGCAGTTGGGGGAGGGAAGTCACATGCTCTCCAATACCTGGAAGTAACTAGTATAGTTTTCTTTGCTCCTGGTGTCCAAAGGGAGCATTAAGAGAGCAAAGGGAAGATGAGTTTGTTCTGCTGGTGGTACCACAATTAAAGTAAATATGTTGCCTTTCCAGGACAGGTGCAGTTTATTTTTTACTTTTATTCATTACTATAATAGGACTTGTAGGCTTTTAACTTGTTCACCACAAATGCTGGATTTAAAAAAAAACATATTCTAGATTTCAGTGTGTTTATTCTTTAAAATACCACACATTTCACAAATCAGACAATATTTTAGGAAGTTGATTAAATTATTTTATATAGTTCACAGATTTAAGTTGCTCAATGTGTTTTGAGCAATTTTAATGGGATACAAAAAACATACTTAGAAGTATTCTTTAAAGAAGCAATGTGCGTCACTTGCATTACAAAGAAGAAAAGCATATATGATGACATATACATGTAATTGGAGTCATGCATTTGATCAGAGGGTTTGATAAGGAAAAGACACCAGAGTTATTTGAAAAAGTCCCTTAGATAATTAATGATACAATCACTTTGGTGGCAAGGAAATTAAAGCCGCTGAGAAATGTGTTCATGTCATCAAGAGGAAATATTGTCAGTCAGTCATTGTAAGATAAAAAGGGATCAATCTATTTTTATATGCATAATTAACTACATTTGTTTCCAGATGAATCTGGGGAGACAGGACTATGGCTATGCCTTTCTACTAATTATACAAATTACCAGATCAAAGGTCAGATTATTGTGAGCAGTGTAACAATGAGTACAGAAGCAATTCCATGGCTGAAGATGGATATTGCCCGAAAAAGCCTGCTGTAAGGAAATAGAATTGTTATAGCCCAACTTCAGTTTTTTTCTACTTTTCTATAGAAGAAGTTTTAGAACCATTGTCAGGTTTTATTTTTATTTTTATATGTTTCCTCACTTCCTGGGTGGCCATTAGGACAGGAAGTGAGTAGGATCTTGCTAAAAGGAAGAGAAACACCAGAAATAATTCTAATGGTATGTTGAGTTTTGGCACCAAAAACCTGGCACCCAGTAGCTTTTGATGTGGAGGTTTTAGCACTGAAAACAAGTAGGCAAAATTGTCTCCATGACTGTAACCTAGTCTGATACCTCAGCTACCACTCCACTTACACTTGAACACCCCCACCCCCATCCAAGCTAATATTAACTATAAACTGAAACATCCCCTAATGCTTCACCCAACTCTGAAACCCAACTCTAACCCTAACCCTAGAGAAAGAAAGTGAATACCCCAAAGGAAAACATATAGTAGGTACAAGACAGCAGAGACACCCAAGAAGAATCAGTAAACCATTCGTGTTGCATCAGTAGAAACCCTTTATTTGGTCTGCATAGGTAAAATACACTGTCTCAATGCCTTTTGTGGCTATACAATTTGCTATACAAAATTCTGAATACTGCCACCCATATATGAGTATTGGCTTCAAAACTTACTATCTTCTTTTATAACCGTTACTCCACATCTGGAATTTTGTACTACTACCCTCAGTTGGATTCTCCTGGGGCTTTTGTCCTCACTTTCCTCACTTTCCCTCATCTTTTTTGGAGTTATTCTGTCTTCCTAACACTAACCATTAACGCTTAGAATTTCACATTTTTATTTTCTGCTTACTTCTATTTGGTCAGTGGGACAGAAAGTGGGGGCATATCTCTTCAATAAAGTCACATACAGTAATAAAGTCCTGACAGAAGTTCTAATTATTTCTCATTCTTAAAAAAAACAAAACTATAAAGGGTTGACTGCAGCTGAGTTTTAAATACTTTAATTTTGGTCTTCTCTTCCTTAATTTGTATGTCAAAATATACAGATCTCCTACTCTCCATAATGTCACCTGAACTCTGGGCAGAGGTCAGGTAATGTTACGGAGAGTGGAACAGGAACAGAGTGTTGAGCCCTTCATACAGATACATTTTTGCAGCCCGTAACTTCTCTAAGAAAATAAACTATAATGTTTAGAGCGCCAGTTCATTGTGCACAGTTACATCTAAGTGTTCTGTGTTTTGGTCTTTTAATAAACAATGTTTTAAACGGGGAGCACTATGGATTTTATGTTTATTTCCCTCTATGATAGTATACAATAATCATTGAATGGAACAGAAGATGAAGACATCATCCGGGTTTTTTCCCCCTAAAGTTGGGAAACAAGCTTAATTAGAGCTAAAATAGTAATTAGGTCCATCCTTGGAGGTGAGAGGAATGTGTTAAAAGGGTGATGGGATTCCCCAGGGATCATCTTTGTTCTATAAACATTAAGTACGATGTGTGGCTTTATACATGTGTGAGAAGCTTTGGTTCACTGGAATTGGATCAGCATGTTATTATATGTATTATGTTGAAGACTTGAATATTTATGGACTTTATATGACATGCACTTGTTATTATTTAATGAGTATGTAGATTGATTTATGGTTTTAGATAATATTTAAGCGCTACACTGGTTTGTCTAAATATTATTTTCACATGTGCAACAACTGAGTGAGTGCGCATTGCATACTGGGAATCGATGACCCAAACATGTGACTTGATTACATCATTTATTGAGCTCTCCAATGCACCATCTGTCCTGGAATATGTCATTTTAACCATTACAGTAACTGTAAACTGTAGTTTAATGTACAGACATTGCGTAAGCCATGGGTGACCTAAAGGTATGCCTGAAACAGCAGGACTTTCCACGTGTTCGTTTTAGATCTCTGATGAGTCTTTTTTTTTTAATTCCTGCTATCCCCTATTACTCTCTCTTTAGGTGTCTATTCATAAGTGATCTTGCTTTTAACTCTAACAATCATATCCATTAGGACATTTGTCGTAGTGTTTTTGTACTGGCTGTCATGTATATTACTAATAAGAGGTAGGGGATGAGCACTCTTGGTGTGAGGTATTGTGTTGCCTGCAGTAGGTTTCCTGTACAGGAGAATGGGTCTTTAGTTTCCAATAATGTCCACATCCAAGAATGAAATCCTAGATAAGCTCAAACTCATGGTAAATTTTAATTAAAATTCATTGTTGCCTTGGGTATATATAAATTCAAATAATTCTTAAACAGTTCCTTTACAAATGATGAACAAGTCATCTATGTACCTGTGCCATGCTAATATACAGTATGTCACAGGTACACTGAGTCATTTAGAAAAAAAGTTTGCATTACCACCCCACCAGGTACAATTTGGCATATGATGGGGGAAAGCAAGTTGGTATTGTGACTCCCTGCACCTGGAGGTAGTGGGAACCCTGGGACATAAATATATTGGGGGGAATCTATCAAAACTGGAGCAAACAGAATCTGGAGCAGTTGCCCATAGTAACCAATCAGCTTCTATATTCCGTTTGTTCAGTTAAGCTTTAAAAATGAAAGAGAGAAGCTGATTGGTTGCCATGGCCAACTGCTCCAGGTTTGACAAATTCCCCCCTTTATGTTTCAGTGCCATTTTAACATCCCTACACTGGGGATATGACAACAATTAACACCTTTAGCCATGTATTCCTGTGAAAGACTACTATTTCAAAACAAATTACTAAACGTGAGATTGTAGTCCAGCAAGCTTTAGAAAACACCCAGGGACCATGGGGAACAAAAGTAGCCACCCTCCAGAAGGAAGGACAGTGTCAACACCAATTCAAAGATGATTTGAGGATCTACAGCTGAATGATACACAACTAAGATACATTTTGGTTAATAGTTAAGGTCCTAGGGTAACAATGCTCACTGATTGTACTGTATTTATGTAGGAGCCGCTGTCGCTTGGGACAGAAAGTGTTAGGATTGCAGAACCCGTCCCTCTCTCCTTATTTCCATAAACATAGGGTGAGGTGTTCTGTAGTTCACAGAGGCAACCTGTGCAGGCCTGATAAAACTGCTTGAGATAATGCCACAGGAAGTCCATAGGAAGTCCACAGGAAGGTACAAGTTCCCTGGATTTCATGCAGGGTCAGCAGGTATTTTTTGCACTTGCTGAACAGGTATAACACAAAAAAATATTCAATGGATTATTAAACAGACCAAAAGGAAAAAAATAAGAGAAGTTCTTTGTTAGGGTTTCCATTGATTTTTGGTGTTTAGCAGAGCAAATGTTCTCCGATTGTCCTGTATATATGAAACAGGTGGTAGGATGGTTGCATGATAACAAGGGAGTGGATGAGTAATTTTGCGGTTTCTTTGGTGAGGAAGGGGCGTATTTTGGAGATGTTACGAAGGTGAAGGCGGCAGGATTTGGATAGTGATTGGATGTGGGGAAGAAAGGTGAGGTCCGAGTCCAGGATGACACCTAGGACCTTGGCAAGAGATCGTATTGGAAGCCATGTGGGGTTATTAACTGACCAAGAGAGGAGGTGTAGATAGAGAAGAGAAGAGGTCCAAGGACAGAGCCTTGGGGGACCCCTACAGAAAGAGGAAGAGGAGGGGAGTAGTTAGATTTGTAGGTGACACTAAAGCACTTAGACAGGTAAGAGGAGAACCATGAGAGAGCAGAGTCTTGTAGGCCAAGTGAGTGGAGTTTTTTGAAGAGGAGCAGGTGGTCCACAGTGTCAAAAGCAGCAGAAAGGTCTAATAGCAAGAGTAAGGAATAGTGGCCATTGTGTTTAGCTGTGCAGTGCAGACATGTTGTACACATTGTACACTCCAAATAAAGAAAAACATTTAATCAATGACAGCACTGGCAGAGATTTCATTAGCATTTGAAATAGCTTTAAAAAATTTGACTTTAACCTCTACACGACCCATGACAGGATAATTCCGTCATGGGTCCTTAAGGGGTTAAAAAGACTAAAAGCCACCGGGACCCTGTTCATGTTTGTAGAGTCGGCTTTACAGTAGAGGCTATTCTGGTGACTCAGCTGTCGCCAGATCTCTTCTATGGGCTGGTAACGTGGACTCCCTGGCTCATCCCCCCCCCCCCCCCCCCCCCCCCCCCCGCTGGGCCCCCCCTGCCTTTTTTCCCGCCATGTTTGCCCCTTCTGAGGGGCCCAGGACCATCATGTCGGGTGCCAACAGGAAGCTGGGGAGAAGAGCGGCGAACTTCCATTTACCGATCTCCTCCTCTCTCTATGGGACCGGGAGCGATGAGTGTTATATCACTTCCGGTCCCATAGCTGTCACTTTTTGGCTTCTGAAGCCCAACAATAAGCTTGTTTAAAGTGGAAAGGTAATACTAGGTGTCTTTGGACCCCCAGTATCACCTAAAAGAGGACCTGTCACCATCAACATGCTATCACATGGGGGGCTTGTAAGCCCCCCATGTGATAGCAATTAAAGTAAAACAAATAAAAAATTAAATTAAATAAATGTAAAAATAATGTAAAAAAATGTTTAATGTCCCCCTGCCTCCGCGAGCATGCACGTCATGTAACAAGCGTCGGGTGCACCTACATACGAAAACGAGTGATTGCGCTACACATGTTGGGTATCACCGCGCATGCCAGAGGGAGAGCAATAATTCTAGGGCCAACATTTATATGTATCCCTAAATTGATAACCTGTGGAGGCTTTTAAAGCGTTGTGATTGAGTGCTGAATTTTGCCACAGTTTCAGGGACGCACACAATTTGTAACCTTGGCATGTTGGGTATCTATTTACTCGTTGTAACCTCAACTTTTATATTTTGTTTTTAAAAAAAGGATTTTATATTGTATTTTGAAGCACTAAATTTAACTTAAGTGCATTTTTCACTAAATTGTTGGGTTTAATAATACGTTGCGCTAATGTCATGCAACATAAAAATTTGCAACTGCCAATATTTTATTCAACAGGGTCCTGGCTTTCGGAAAAAATATATAATGTTTTGGGGTTTGAAGTAATTTTCGGGCCTAAATTGTAGATTATACCATGTAAGCAAAAAACGAAAAAAAAGACCTTGGTCCTTAAGGGGTTAATATAATTTTAGTTCTAGTGACAAATTGCATCTTATATGTAATTTTCTTGCCTGTAGTTCTTCATTTTTGCATCCACATGGCAAAGGTAGACAGACTGAACGAATGGTATATTTTATTTTACTCTTCTTTTCTGCTTCGTTCATGGCTCTAGTCACATATAAGATTGTTTTCTGCAGACTTTTCCAATGGGATTACCTCTAATTGGATTCTGCAGTATAATTCTAAATAGCTAAATGTCCCTTTAAGTGAGGGTCTGAAGGCTACAACTATACAGGGCTTAGGATAATAACAGGTGGTGAGTCACTAACAACTTATCTGTAATCTTGTTAAATGGCACTTTAAGCTTATTCTCAGCTTGCTCCTAGTCAGGTATCCTTCTAGAACTAAGACCTTTAGCTAGACATATTTTTTACCAGTAAATGATAAGACATTGATTGTTTCTAAAGCTCCGCGTGTGATTGGCTGACTTACAGATTACGGTATTGATCCCGAGCCCCAGTCCTTTCTATAGCTGTCATGTTATCGAGACTAATGCAGATTGCTGCTTCGAACACATTATTTTTTCATGATAGACAAGAAAAGGTGTTTTTATTCCTTCCTTAAAAGTTTTATCATTTCAACAAAGAAATCAATGTGGGATTTGGGAATGATATGGGTACAGTAGAAACGGAGAAAGTACAGAAACGCACTACAGTATGAAACGGTATTTGTGGTTTAAAGGGGAATTCCATATCATAACATGGTTATAAAGTGATGTTAAAGTCAAAATGTTTTTAGGCTTTTTAATATTCTGATTAAACCACTTACAATAGATTCTGCTCCTTGATGTTTAAGTGTCCATTCACCTCAAAATTGGACCTAAAACATAAGTCAATGGAGGTCCGTTAATTTGCCTTTGCTTACTCCGTTTTCCATCTATTGCATTGCAATTTTTTAAATTATTTGTTTATGTATTTTTTGCCAATCTTTATGTGAATTAAAATGTACTGAGTGGACAAACTTCTTTCAATTTATTTTACCAAGTTGCGTTTATATGTGTTTTTTGCTGCACTGCATTGCACTGAAGGGCATGCTCTATCTTTATAAGTACACAGCAACACATTGCAGTCGTGTGAACTGGTCCATTCAGATCCATATATTTTTTGGTTGTGTTGGGTTCCATTGAAAAACTAATGCCAAGGCATCTTGTGTGAATGGGAACTAAAAGTTTTAGTTTCCTGCAGAATCAGCAGGTCCCCTGAGCACTGGTTCCGATATCCTGTTTTAGGGTGGCTCTTTTCCCTTGCAGGGTCCTATGGGGCCACCCTTGAGGGTGCAAGCAAGTTGTGTGTGCCTCCACGAACAAACAGGTACAGCAAGGCAAGCCTCTCTCCTGCTCCCTCATTGTCCCTCCTCCTTTCTTCAAGTAGTAGATTGACAGCTCCTGGAGACTGCAATCCCCCTGTAATCTTGTACCGGGCAAGAAGTTCAAGGAAGCCGATCTGAGAGTGTTGGAGCTGTTTGGAAATATGATGACTGTAAGTGTTTGGGCAAAAATGTAAAGAAACTTTGCTAGACAATGTATATTTGTTTTATGTGGATTCACTATTAAAACAAGGATTGAGAGTTTAATAGTACTTTAGCAATA
This sequence comes from Nanorana parkeri, assembly GCF_000935625.1. Lineage (NCBI taxonomy): Eukaryota > Metazoa > Chordata > Amphibia > Anura > Dicroglossidae > Nanorana > Nanorana parkeri. The sequence goes on from NW_017307560.1 coordinate 205,388, forward strand.
AACACGTAATTACACTTCCACATTGTATTGTGTGGAGTTGTTTTCTCTCTGTAGCCCTTAATTCTATCAGTTATAATCTTTTGATTCTGCCTTTCTTTCCTAGGGGGATAACATTGAAAAAGCCTGTGACTTTTTAGGAGCAGTGTTGCCACCCTAGGACAGGCCAGTTGCTGGCTGACTGTGTGCTGGCACATGTCTGAAATCAGCCTATTGCACAGCTTCCAGTTTCTGTTTAGCCCACTGCAAAAATGTGCACGCCTATAGTCAAAGGTAGAGAACAGAGCCAAAAAGTCATGCACACAACCCACAGCTTTATTTTACAAATAACATGAAGGTCATTATGGAAGACGCACAGAACCTTTTTGCATATTGTGCGAGTATGCTGTGTAAACTTACAGATTATACTAACAGGGTTATTCAAAAAGCTGCCAAAGGCAGCCGAGTGAATAACCCAGCCGAAGTGAAGTGAGCCGAACACTGTTCGGCTATTCACTTCTGGCTTGCACGCCTGATGTCAGCCATACATCGGCTAAAATCAGCCGTACATCGGCTGCCTTTGGTCAGCCGAACATGCTTCCGAAGTGCAGAAGGACTTCGACTCAGCCGATCCAACATCTGGATAGGCAGAGCCAAAGCTCCGTTCACCCTGTTCGCCCTATTCTCAGAGCAGCATTGGGCTCTGCTATTCTGCTAGCAGAATAGAAAGTAAGTGAAATTCGTTTTTAAAAAAACGAAAAGTAAAAAAATTATTTTAAAATGTAGGAACATTAAAACAATTTAAAATAGTTTAAAAAAAAAAATTATTTAAAAAAAACGCCGGCAAAGATGGTGACAAAAGAAAAACAATTGGGCGGAGCTAGCAGGGACAGCTAGCTCCGCCCAACTGTTTTCTATTGGCTGGCACCTGCCAGAGTACATAACAACTGGGCGGAACCAGCTGTGACGTCATGGCCGGCTCCACCCAGTTGTTATTGTTTAATGCCAAATCATCATCCCCAGGTCATTTGGGGATGCTGATCTGTCATTACAACTGGGCGGAGCGAGCCGTGAGATTGCGTGATCAATTCTATTAAAGCCTCACACTTATCAATACTCATGAGAGATGATACTGTCACTTTTCTGGCTAAAGCCTAATGATTTCAGACTTTGCATTTCTGAATTTTTACAGATTTTAAATAAAAGGCAACATTCCATATATTACTGCTGTCGTTCCTGAGCAAAAGGCCACTGCTTTACTGTTGAAAGATTTTTTTCTTCATGGTAAGGGGCACGGACCATTATAAAATAATAAGCAGTATTTTTGCAAGTCTAGTGGTTCAAAGAATTCTAGAGGATGTTTTAGGATCAATATTTTAAAAACCTTCATGGAGAGGAATTTTATCCTGTTTAAATCTGCAGATACCTTTCAACTTTCTATGATAAGAAAAAGGCCTTTTAGCAGATGGTATATTGGCAGAAGGTTCACCCCTACCACACCCCCAGTTATGTGAATCATGAAGCATTAGTATGCAAAACATGATTGGGTAAACCCAATAAACTTGTTAAAGGGGGGGGGGTGCTAATGTAAGGGGGAACCCTGTTTTAAAGAGGGCTCCTGATGTGAAGGGAGCTCTTGATGTGAAGGGGGCTCCTGCTGTGAAGGGTGGCTTCTGATGTGAAGGGGGGACTTCGATGTGAAGGGGGCTACTGATGTAAAGGGGGCTCTGATGTGACAGGGGGGCTCTGATGTAAAGAGGGCTTCTGATGTGAAAGGAGGACTCTGAAATTAGGGGGACTCTAATGTGAAGGGGGGGACCCTCATGTGAAGTGCAGAGGCTCTGACATGAAGGTTTAAGCACCATTTAGACATATTACATTTTGTTTTTGGGTTGTTTAGATAAGGTTTTAGCAAACAAAATACAAATAACTATAATTATAAGATAAGAGAAGTCATCAGCACATCCCCAACTTTGTCATTAAGTGCCAAACTTCTTTTGGCACTCAGCACAGGGATCCTTAGTCAGGCATGATGTAAGGCCCCTGTGTGGCCCCTGCCACACTTACCCCTCTCAGATACCTGTGTTGGATTTTGTTACCTGGAGTGCCAACACCCTGTGTCATCTAGTGATCCCAGTGTGCCCCTATGTGCCCTGTGTCTCCATGCAATCTCTAACATGTATAAATAACTTTCCCTTACCTGACCTAAGCTTCTTCTGGCTCTAAGACTGGTGCCCACAGCCTCTTCTCTCCTGTACTTCAGTGGTCAGAGACTCACTGACATGATCACATTTAATGCATGGCCCATAGCTCTGCATAATGCATGAGGGTGCCAAAAGACGGCCCAAAAGCCAAAGCACAGGTAAGAGAGGTGAGTGCCAACTGCTGAGTGAGCAGGGATCAGGATCAGGGATACACAACAAAGATCACTGTACCAAGGATGAAGGTATGTGTTTGTCCAGGTGGGCAGCACTCAGTGGGGTGGGGGTAATTGAATAAAGGACAACTATATCAAATGTGCAGTTGACCTCTAAGTAAATCAACCCCATTGTCCCCCACTTTCATAGATACCTACTTTGTGTTTTTGACGCAAATTGTAGCCAAAGCTTTTTTACATTATACAGAATTTTAAGGTGTAGAATCTTGTATTACAGGATTGCCTGCAGATAACCAGACAACATATAACAGCAAATAAATAAGACATGTCTAATACATTGATATAACTTCCTGAGTAAAAAGCATTTTTATCATAAGTGGCTCCTTTATCTTGCTGCGGCCATTTCAGGATGGCCAAGAATTATGACACAGTAATTAATTATGATGGATGAGCAATCAGAACATTATATCAGAAAGTCCGCCCGCACTAGAGGAACTCTTACAGATGGGATCCTTCAGCAATCATCACATCTGCGCCTTTAATACCTGTATAAATTAACAGCATTATGCTAAAGGGGGATAATTATTCTTCGAAATTCCTTTCAATTCCACCATGATGAATATGAGTGAGAAAAACCAGAACAATCCACATTAAGTTACATGGTTACTTTGTAAAATACTTTGATTGACATAAACATACAGGAATTATTCATTTATATTGACTTTCAGGTGACAGATATGCATAAGCAGTGGTAAGGCGGGTATATTTATCACCCTGCATTTAGTATTCCTGCTTCCAACCACATATTAAAAAAGAAAAAACCAGAGGTGCACTGAAATGAAAAGTTTAAAAACGAAACAAAACCGAAATTTAAAAAAAATGTCAGACCGAAACCGAAAATGTTTTTTTCATAACTTTTTCAAAATGTTGTAAATATTTTATTCTTATTTATTTTTTATAAACGTTTACATTTTTTATATTTTATTTTTATTCATTTATTTTTATTAAATATTTTTATTTTTGACTTTACTTTTAGGGGCTTAGGGGAAATATTAGGGGTCTAAACAGGGGGAGACTGGTCAGAGGTCTGAGGTGGACCCCCAATGGGTAGTGAGGGCTGACATTTCACTCTCAGGGGTTAATCCTTAGCCAGTAAAGGGATGTGATCAATAAATTTGGCGCCAGTCACTTTAAGGACTTTTTCAATGCTTTATTAACAAACAGAAAAACTGGGAGAGAGGGTATAGGGCTTCAGGCATCCATGGTAAAAATAAACTCCAGACTCACCAATCCCTTCAGGCTTCCACAGTGCAGGAAATACTTCAGCAGAACAGAGACTGACATTGTGCAGTAGAATAGTTGAATAGGGATAAGCATGAGATCTTCCTGGGAGAGACACCAGGCGTATTCCTGAGGTCCAGGTCAGCTCCTGGCACCTCCAGCAGTCATAGGGCTCCTCTGGTTCTCCTCCCCAGATAATTCCAAACGTCACCTGGGTCCACATGTGACCTCCTCCAGGCTTGAGGCTTAGCCAGCTTCTCCAACCTCATACTTGCCACCTCCCAAGCCAAGCCCGGGGGCAGACCATACGCACAGCACAGAGTATTTATGCACTTTCCCAGCATGCACCTCTAGCAATGAAACTCCAAGTGATTGGTTAGTGAGGCATAGACACTCCTTCTGTTCCCCCATTGGCTCTTTAGCAGGGTCACACCCCACTCACCGGTAGTTGCAATCAATAGCAGAACACTTAGAATTAACCAGATGATGCTAGACTACAAATCAGCCAGACCGATTACAGTGCTAGCAACACTAAATTTCAGTAGCCACTTCACTTCAGGTAGTAGGGGCTTCAGGTGTTTATTGCATTCTGTGTAACACTGGGGTCATTGCCTATTACTTCCTGCATTGGTAAAAGTAGTAAGGAAATCGTATTAGAGGCACAAACAGAAGAAAAGAAAATTTCTGAACTGTAGTGACTGAAGGTAATAACTCCTAGGAGGTAGAGATAGCAAAATAAAAACCCCATGGAGAGGTTCTAACCCTTCCTCCATCTATTCAAAACCTAATGACAAACTCTGAATGGTGTTCTACTTTAACCAGACCTTTAACCTGAACCCCAAACACCATGCTAACCCTTCAAAAGTCAGCTTTACCAGACTTAACTACTTGCTTACTTACTTACCTACTTACATTGACATCAAAAAAAGTATTGGGTCATCAAAGTCTTTGAACCAGAAATAGGCACCGGTGGCTTCTCAGTGCTGGGAGTAGCTGTTTTGAGCCATTGTCTGGGACTCTGCCAACTATCATATTGTACAGAAGTTGTGAAATGGATACAGTGAGCTTTTCAAATTCTTAGATTTCCAATTTCCCAAACCAATTGACTATTTTCCCAGGTATTTATGAATGTGATTTACAGCCTGTCAATTTTCAGAACAAAAGTGCCAAATTTTGGCACCAAAAAACCTGGTGGGGGCCAAATCAAAACTACCAAATCTATACAAAGTTAAATGGAGAGGCATATATTGCAAGTCATTATCTATTCCTCTGTAGAGCTGTTCACTAGTTTAGACCATGTTTTTTTCTCACATTTTTATACATTTTCTGCTATTATCACCAGTTATTTTGTTTATACCAGCCATATTGCTATCTTTACATCTTAGGATTGTAGTTGATCTAACAGTTGTCCCTGTGACAAAGGTGACTTATTAGATATCACATAGTTTTCAGACATATGATTCCTTCACCTAGTCCTGAATTATAAGCTTCTTCATTCTGAAGTTGTCATCTAAAAGCCCGTCTTATTCCCACATCTGAGTCTGTTTGCTGTATAAAGCACTAATGATGCTGAAAAAAATAACAGCGGAATTGCCAACTAACTCACCCAAACCTGTACTATATCCTTCCTGACACCTCAGCGAGAAACTTTGATCCACCGTGCAGTAGATAGTTTATCAAGACGCTTGCGGGCTTTGTTTACCTTATAGGCATTGACATATCTGATACATAATGAGATGGTTTGTTTATTTTGGCTTGATGTTAGCAAACATGCAGAATATATATTATAGCTCAGAGCAATGTACAGTATTAATACATATTTGAAAGGAACCTGTCAACCCTCCCCCCAAGAAAATTAATTGAAGTTGTTTATGTTTTGTATATTTAACTTTTCCAGATGTTTTCAGGCACAGTCACACCTGAGACTCTGCAGAGCCCATCTGAGGTCCTCCCTCTGGAGGTGGACAGTCCTCGATGATGCAGGGATGCAGGTCAACACCACCCTCTGGATCTATACACTGTGCATGCAAGATGCTGTCTTGGGTCCATGATGCCCTGCACTCACAGGATGTCCTTAGTCTTTTGGGTTGAATGATTCTGGGCACCACTTGGAAGACTGATGACATCCTGTGGTGCAAAAATGACCTGCGGGGAATAACGCCATAGAGAAGGTGAGTATTCCAGCAAAAGCTTATTTTTGTAACATAAGAAAGAACTTTAAAAAAATTATCTTGGACCTAAACATTATTTATAGCAATTTAATAATTTCTGTTAGTGTGCAAATATGTGTGTCACAATATCACAATAAATGTATTGTCTAAGCACAGAGCTATGTTTATTAAAAGCCCAATATGCTGTAATAATGTTCTGCCCTTTGTCTACTTACCTTCCCAATAACCTTCCCTCTAACCCTAACTTTAACACTAACATTTTCTGGAAACCACAACTCTAACACTAACCCCCTTCAAACCAACACACCAATCCTAACACCAACTCTTCCTGTATCCCTATCTCTAACATTACCTCTCCCTGTAATTCCATCCCTAACACTAATCCTTCTTCAAAGGATAACACCAGTCCTTACATTGACTCTCCCTGCAACCCTAATCTTTAAAAACTAATTCTCGCTGTAATTCCACTCCTAACACTAACTCATCTTCAAACCCTAACACCAATCCATGCAATAACTTTTACTGTAACCCTGACCTTAACAATAACTCTTCCTTTGACCCCAACCAAAACACTAACCCTCATTCAAACCTTTACACCAATCCTTACAACAATCCTTTCTGTATCCCTAACTTTAACATTTACTCTCCTTGTGATTCTGTCCCAAACTCTAATCCTCCTTCACAACCTAACACCAATGTTCACATTGACTCTTTGCTATAACTCTAAATTTAACGCTAATCATCCATGCAATCACAAGCCTTCTTTAAACCAAATTATACTTAGTTTCCTAGTAACTCTAAACTTAATACTTACACTTTCTGTGAACCCAACCCTAACACTAACCCTCCTTTAACCCAATCCAGGCAATAACTTGTCCCATAATGACCTTAACATTAAAACTCCCTTTGACTCCAACCCTAACACTTGCTCTCCTTCAAACCTTTACACCAACCCTCACACTAATCCTTCCTGTATCCCTAACTTTACCATTACCTCGCCTTGTAATTTCATCCCTAACTAATCCTCTTTCACACCCTAACACCAGTTCTCACATTGACTCCTTCCTATAACTTTAAACTTAACACTAATCCTCCCTGTAATCCCAACCCTAACACCAACCCAGATTTAAACTCTAAAACCAATCTTCACACTTACTTTCCGAGTAACCTTAAACTTAACACTAACACTTTCTGTAATCCCAGCCCAACACTAACCTTCCTTCAATCTCTAACACCAATCCACACAATACCTTTTCCTGTAACCCTGACCTTAACATTAACGCTCCCTGACTTCAACCCTAACAGAAAATTCAAAATATTAACAACGACTTACAAAGCCATCCCTAACCGTCCCCTCCGCTCTTCCATAGACCTTCTGCTTTCCAGCTCCATAGTCAACTCCTCCCATGCTCGCCTCCAGGACTTCTCTAGAGTCTCTCCCATCCTCTGGAACTCTTTACCCCAACCTGTCCGACTATCTCCCACTCTGACTGCCTTTAGGCGATCCCTTAAGACTCATCTTTTCAGGGAAGCCTATCCTACCTCAAACTAACCACTCTACCAACATATTCTCAAACAATTCATCCCCACACAGCTATCTCCTCATGTATCACTTGCCCCTCCCTTTTAGATTGTAAGCCCTCATGGGCAGGGCCATCCTGCCCATGAGGGCTTAGCCCTCTTGTCTTGAATTGTATTGTAATATCTTCCTTATATTGTAAAGTGCTGTGCAAACTGTTGGCGCTATATAAATCCTGTATAATAATAACGCAAATTCTCCATCAAACCCTAACAGCAATTCTCACACTGCCCTCCCCTCTGTAAACATAAGCCTTTATTGCATACCCATCTCACATGGCCATAATTCACTTGTGCCGAAACATGCATGCACTAAGATTTTTGGTGCTGGAATCTTCTGATTCAATCTTTGGACCCCTGTCCTTTTTATAATTACATGCTAGGCTGCTATGATATAAAAAAATGTGGAACAAGTAAGTGCAAAGAAACTTTATACGAGTTCGAGGAAGACAGTCACAGATTTACCTCCAACCAATTTTCACCTGTAATCACAATTAACATGTATTATAACTGAAAATGAACAAATCACGCCTCGCTTTATTCTTCAGTGACTCTCGTCACCTGTGCTCCCTTCAGAAAATTGGCACAAAGGCTCGTGTCACTTCGTTCCGCAGGGATGACCTTCAAGACCTCGAGTAAACAAGATTAATTTCCAAATCAAACAAGAGACGAGAATGGCATTAAGGATATCTGCATTCTTCGCTATATTAATCAGTCCTTTTTGCACCAAATGCTATTAGCAAACTTTAAAAATGATTAAAAAACTTGAAAAGTCAAAAGGATGAATCCATTAAATTGATCTGGAAATAGGATTTTGGGCTCCGCTAATTTATTCTCAATGCATTTTCCAGGCGGCTGGAAGAGACTATCTGAGAATTTTAAAAGTTAGCTTTATCATAGATCAGCCGAACACCCATGCCATTGTTTTAACACTCACTGCCTGATGATATAAATACAATTTGTCATTTTTTGGGTTACTACTAAATTAACATATGCAAGTTAGTATGCTTCCAGTTTAAAAATATTTGAAGCACAAGGTGATCTTTATCTCATTTTTAAAGGAGAACGCTGGGTTAAAAATGTATTAACCCTTGCAGTGGAGCTACTCCTGCACTGCAAGAGTTAAGTGCTCATTTTTGTCTACTCACCTGATCTTTCGAGCCAGCTTTCTCTTAGACCGGTTCCTGGAGCCTCTTTCCTCTTCTGCTGCAGTAGTCTATGGTACCTCAGCCATCACATTCTGTACACAGTGTATAGGATGTGAGAACACTGAGGGACAAACCATGGCTGCATTGCTCCACCAATAACATACAAAGGCTGATTTTCTAAAAGAGGTCAAACATGTTCACTTGGGGGGCGATTTATAACAGAGAGCAGATATCACTATTCACATTTTACAGCCCATCCATAAAATGTAGCCTGCGATGCAGCGAATAATTCTGTGATTGTCGAAGAGGCTGGGTCACATGACCAAGCTCTTCCGCTCTCATTCATTGTAATGGCACAAAAAACTTTTGCTTTCCGATCATGTGACAACTGCAAGGGTTAAACGCTCGCTTTTCTCTAGGAGATGTAATAAAGAAGCAATACTTACCTGATCCTCAGTCCTGTGGCAGTGACCATTCACCGCTCTCCCACTCCTGCTGGGTAATGTCCCTTGGAGTCCTCACATCTAACAGACCTGTATTAGACATGATGACGTCACAGATCCTTAGACCGCCGGAGCCTGGGGAGAAGAGGCTGTGGGGACCGGTCTAGTAGCTAGGTAGGACTGAGAATCAGGTGATTACTTCTTTATTTTTGTCCCAAGATAAAGCGAGTAGATAACCCTTGCAGTGCGAGGGGTAGCAACTGCCAGGGTTAATTTTTTTAAATCCTGGTGTTCCTTTTTAAGGCTTTATGTATTTAGATGGCCTCCTGCATTTAACACAGGAGGAATTGAAGAAGTATCAACAAACTTTTACTTCTCCAATCAAGTTTTTCTGCGTTAACGTACTTGTGTTTACATGTATGTACATGCATTTAGCTGCATTAAACCAGGTTTAATGATTCCTGGACGCACATATTTCTTGTTTGTATAAATTCAGCTACCTGAATGAACCTAGAGGTCGCTGAGCATCTAGTATACATTAAGCCATGGAAAAGCATTACATACTTCCAGATGCATTTAGAAGTCAGCTTGCAACACATCTGGGAACATGTATTTTGACACCTATGTGCATTAGGCCCTAAACTTCTTCAGTTTGCTGACTATCTGGCTTATTTATTTTATATAAGTTATACTGGCTGCTGTGGGTGTTCTGCCCACAAATAAAGCCCATCTGGGTTATATATATATAATATATTGCCAAAAGTATTGCGGCGCCGGCCTTTACACGCACATTAACTTTAATAACATACCAGTCTTAGTCTGTAGTGTTCAATATTGAGTCGGCCCACCCTTTGCAGCTTTAACAGCTTCAACTCTTCTCGGGAGACATCCACAAGGTTTAGGAGTGTGTCTATGGGAGTGTTTGATCATTCTTCCAGACGTGCATTTGGGAGGTCAGGTACTAATGTTGGACGAGAAGGCCTGGCTTGCAGTCTCCGCTCTAATTCATCCCAAAGGGGTTCTATCAGTTGAGGTGAGGACTCTGTGCAGGCCAGTCAAGTTCCTGCACCCCAAACTCCCCCATCCATGTCTTTATGGACCTTGCTTTGTGCACTGGTGCGCAGTCATGTTGGAACAGGAAGGGGCCATCCCCAAACTGTTCCCACAAAGTTGGGAGCATGAAATTGTCCAAAATGTCTTGGTATGCTGATGCCTTAAGAGTTCCCTTCACTGGAACTAAGGGGCCAAGCCCAACCCCTAAAAAACCACCCCACACCATAATCCCCCCTCCACCAAACTTTACACTTGGCACAATGCAGTCAGGCAAGTGTCGTTCTCCTGGCAACTGCCAAACCCAGACAGAGAAGCGTGATTCGTCACTCCAGAGAACACGTCTCCACTTCTCTAGAGTCCAGTGGCGGCGTGCTTTACACTACTGCATCTGACGGCCATGGAAACCCATTCCATGAAGCTCTCTACGCAGTGTTGTTGTGTCAATCTAAAGGCCACACAAAGTTTGAAGGTTTGTAGCTATTGACTCTGCAAACACTTGGCGACTTCTGCGCACTGTACGCTTCAGCATGCTCTGACCCCGCTCTATCATTTTACGTGGCCTACCACTTTGTGGCTGAGTTGCTGTTATTCCCAGTTGCTTCCACTTTGTTATAATACCACTAACAGCTGACCGTGAAATATTTAGTAGCAAGGACATTTCACGGATGGACTTATTGCACAGGTGGCAACCTATCACGATACCACGCTTAAATTCACTGAGCTCCTTAGAGTGACCCGTTCTTTCACAAATGTTTGTAGAAGTAGTCTGCATGCCTAGATGCTTGATTTTATACACCTGTGGCGGTGGAGGTGATTGGAACACCTGAATCTAATGATTTGGAGGGTTGTCCCAATACTTTTGGCAATATAGTATATAACATGTACATATATAGATATATACAGGGCTCGAAAAATCCACTCGTCCACTCGTCTGTGACGAGTGGACGGTGGAGCCCGACGGGCAGCTTCCTGGCCGGCCGTTGTAATTACACGGCCGG
>NW_017307560.1:217092-219731 GCF_000935625.1 Nanorana parkeri
TCTTCTTCAGGTCAGAAGCAAATTTGATTTGCTTCTGACCTGAAGAAGAGAGGTTCACTCTCGAAAGCTTGTCTTTTATATATTTTGTTAGTCCAATAAGAAAGGTATCATTGCACACTGCAATACTGCGTTTTTGTCTTTTTTGACAATATACCCATTTATATTGCACTATATATATATATGAGAATGTTTATACTAAAGAAAAGAATGTTTATTTCTAAGTGGATCTAACAAAATTTTCTCTGATGAAGCCAGACCAGTACATAATGAATTCTGATTGGTTACTTTGGGTTACCGTATACCTAGCCAATGCATTCCTTTCATTACAGACACCTATTAATTATAGAGATTCAATGGCAGATTAAATGCCACTGAAGACACTGAATTAATCTAACTGACCTGTATGACTTAGCCTTGTCGATAACTAAGGTGAAGAACTGGCTACTCTGGGGTATATGGCCTTAAATAAATAAACAACACTTATTTCAAAAGATTTAATTTCCTTAGCCTGTGCAAGACCAACACTGTGTACCCGAATCTACTACAGTATTTACTAAATTCATATTGACATGATCACAGTTGTTTTATCATACTGTAAGCTGAGAGTTGTCAATAGCAATTTATTAAGAATCTAATTTGTTATCTCTAGAAGTAATTAAGAATATGCGGCAAGAATTGATTAAGGCTAACACAGGACTAAGGAGAAAGCAGATGTGAGGACTGGATATCTGGACACTTGTGGCTGCTATTCGGACCATTCAAAATTAAAGGGGACCTTTCTTCAGCATCTGTGACATTACTTATTTTCTTCTCTATGATATGAACTAGACATGTGCACTGCCAAAAAATTTGTTTAGTTTCGTTTCGTTTTAAATTCGGATTTGTGTTATTTCGTTTTTCGGGATTTGGGTGTGAAAGTCAATTTGGATTCGGAATTCGGATTCGAACGAAATTCGGTAGCGGTAGTTCGAACGTTCGTTTCGTTTTCTGTTCTTATTCGTTTCTTATTTGTTTCTTATTCGTTTCGTTCGTTCGTTTGCAGCAAAGTGACATTTGAGGGGGAAAAAATATTTTTCTCCTCTAATGTCACTTTGCTCCAACGAACGAAACGAATAAGAAACGAATAAGAACAGAATACGAAACGAACGTTCGAACTACCGCTACCAAATTTCGTAAATGGAAATTCGGATTCGTTTGCATTCGTTATGTCTGTAATTCGTAATTCGGATACATCCGAATGTCCGAATTTCCGAAAATTCGTCCGCATTTCGATTCGGAACGAAACGAATCGCACATGTCTAATATGAACCCAATTGCTACGAATGAAAACGATCTTTGATTTAACCCCATTAACTATTAGAAAATTGAACGACTGTTCTAAAAATGTATTTTTTTTGCAAACTAAATTCTTCTGGTGAATTGCTAGCATTAGTTATAAAAAAGGTTTCAATACACTACCATTGTTACAGAGCTGCTCTCTCACCCAGTGTTTTTTTATCAACATCCTGTGAGCCTAGACTGTCAATGACACACCTCTAGAGTTGCGTCATCATGCAGCCTGGGCTTACAATGGAACAATTATATGAGCGCCAGTCTATACAGGAGGAAAAGCTACCCACCACCGACATTAAGAAGGATGAGAGTGACCCAGGCTCATGATATGTTGAAGACCTCTAGAATTAAGGTATCTATTCAGGGACATAATTTTTTTTTAAATGGGTGCATTTGGACTACAGGGCACCTCTCCCTATCTTCATCTCCTTATATAGGGTTCCTAGACAACTGGGAACATTGCTATCTGATAACAATGAGCAGAGGCAGAGAGCACAATAAGTTCAGTTTACTAGATTTCTGGAAGGATCCTCAAGTATTTTTTTTGCACTTATAAAACAGATGTAGCAAAACCTTTTAATGGTATACTGTATAACAGATCAAGAGGGCTTAAATAAAATAACTTGATTGTTAGGTTTAACATAAACACAGGGGCGTATTTACAGCGAGGCAAACTAGGCGTTTGCCTAGGGCGGCACCCTCCGTCGGGGCGGCTGCTCCGCTGGTGCCGCGGTACGCAAACGCCTAGCGCCGCGGTTCAGAGATAATCAACTGGACACCGCCGCAAGCAGCCCTCCTCGGCCGCGCAAACCGCCGCCCGTCCCCGCAAGCTGACATCCAGGTGTTAGTAAGGCAGGGGTGGCAAACACAAGGCCCGCGGGCCGAATCCGGCCCGCTGGACCTTGTAATGTGGCCCACACAGCAGCCACCTCATTTTGCCATGTCTCATGGCCCTATGTCAGCGGTGGCGAACCTATGGCACGCGTGCCAGAGTGGGCACGCGGGGCCGTTTCTGCTGGCACGCGAGCCCAGGTCCTCCGTACCACTTCAAAGCTCACTGATGGTCACGCAGGCGCAGAAAAGAGCTTCAGAGACGATATCTTCTGCCACGCAAGCGCACTGAGGACGAGACGAGGAGCCGCACAGGCGCAGTGACGTCAACAACTGACAAGAAGGTATGTGAAGCGCCCGTAGTAGCCGACCGGAAGCCGCCGAGTCCGACTCAGTCTACCTCCTGCAGACACAGCAGTGACAGGAACGGACCTTCGGCTCTCCCCTCTCTCTTTCTGTCTCCAGCCACCCGCTTG
>NW_017307560.1:220317-221086 GCF_000935625.1 Nanorana parkeri
CACAGCAGCCACCTCATTTTGCCATGTCTCATGGCCCTATGTCAGCGGTGGCGAACCTATGGCACGCGTGCCAGAGTGGGCACGCGGGGCCGTTTCTGCTGGCACGCGAGCCCAGGTCCTCCGTACCACTTCAAAGCTCACTGATGGTCACGCAGGCGCAGAAAAGAGCTTCAGAGACGATATCTTCTGCCACGCAAGCGCACTGAGGACGAGACGAGGAGCCGCACAGGCGCAGTGACGTCAACAACTGACAAGAAGGTATGTGAAGCGCCCGTAGTAGCCGACCGGAAGCCGCCGAGTCCGACTCAGTCTACCTCCTGCAGACACAGCAGTGACAGGAACGGACCTTCGGCTCTCCCCTCTCTCTTTCCGTCTCCAGCCACCCGCTTGTGTGGACGGGTTCCCACTGCCGAACACCCACTCAGCCAAGGTTCTCCTCCTCAGTGGCGGATCCAGGGGGGCAACGGGGCAATTGCCCCCCCCAAGATTAGTGTCGCGACTCCCGACTCTCCATCCACGTTCTGCCGCAGCCACCCGTCCCGCAGTGTGTACTGACAGCTGTCCCTCCAGCTCCATGTCACAGACTTTACTGCGGTTCATTGTAAAAACTTTGTACAATGAACTGCAGTAAAGTCTGTGACACACACGGAGGGACAGCTGTATGTTCCGGCGTGTGTGCTGTGCGGGGATCCGAATACAACAGGCGGCTGGCTGCCTGTCATTGACAGTGATCACTGTTAGCCTGGTGGAGAGGTGTTGCAGCCTGGAT
>NW_017307560.1:223506-238853 GCF_000935625.1 Nanorana parkeri
GGGGGGGGGTGGAGCGGCAGGGGGCTGTCTTGCCTGGGGCAGCACAAAGTGTAAATACGCCGCTGCATAAACATTAATGAGGAATGAGGAACACTTTTGGGTGTGTTGGATACCGGTGTCTCTCTCCTGCACGTTCTGGATCCTTCTGCAGATCACAATAATATTAGTATGTCCCTGCATCTATGGAAGCAAGAAAGTGCAGGCTGGAGTCACTGGCTATGCTAAGTATTACTATTGTACTTTAAGAAGCTGCCTTTAGTTAACTTTTGTTTTTAGTATCAGAGTCTCTTTAATTAGGCATTAGCAAAGAAAAATATTTATCATCAATGCTGTAATTTTATTTCGGCTTAATTAAAGCTACATTTTCTAAGCTATGAAGTACACGTAATTTTCTAATGCTAGAAGAGCACATCCTTTCTATTTAGAGATAGGATATACTGCAGATATGTAAACAGCTCCTTTTTCCAATGTTTTTTTTCCCTTTTTTTAATGTGCTAAATGCTATCAAATACAATGTAGTATTTTTTTCCCTAATGCAATGATGGTGTTTTGAAAAATGAAATAAACACAGCATTTAAAGTGGTCTTTTCTCTTGACTTGAAGTGCAAACCATATGTATTGAAAGCCTTTATCACTCAAGGGTTTATCTTAGAAGTTGTATATATAGTGTAAGGAGGGTTTTGTTTGTCCTTGAATGCCATATTGATTAGCTGGGTTTTTAGCCTCGGTTTTTAAATGCATCAACTGCAGCAGCATAGAACTATTATTAATAGCTTAAAAGAGAACTATGAGGTGAGTGCTTTTCACTCACCTCATAGTTCTAGCCGACCTGTGACAATGAGACTGTCACAGGTCGGCTCAGTAGATCGGGAGGTGAGGGAACACATACCGGGTTCGCTCGCCTCTCGATCCTGTCACGGCTCTCTGCCGTGACAGGGGGAGGGGCTGGATTCCCCTCTCCCCGCTCGATCTGCCAGCGCTGACTGGCGGAACGGACGGGGGAGGGGGCGGGTACAGCTGGCTCTGCCTCTAGATAGGCAGAGCCAGCTGTCACTCATGCAGCTGGGCGGATCCCGTCATCTAAGTCGGGATCCGCTTCGGCTGCGGCGTCTCAGTATACCGCGAGCTGTAGCTCGCGGTATACTGAGCTTAGGGTAACGGGAGGACGCTAGTTTTTGTCCTCCCGTTACCCTAAGGAGAACTATAGGGAAAAACACTGACCCCATAGTTCTCCTTTAAAGTGTATATAAAAGCAAACTTTTTTTTTTAAAGTTCTGGATAGAGTAAAATGGTTTTCAATCTCAGCTTACAAACTCAAGGGACCTTTATTGAAAACAACATAAAACCCCTAGTCCCAAGAGGACCATCACAAACACTAGAGGGTTCCATACCGACAGATGCACCCCTTCCTATTGATTTTTTTAATACCAGAGAGATACAGCACCTGTTTGCTGCCATGACAAATAACCTCCCCAAATGTGCAATTTTGTTTAGGGGGTGGGTGGGCAGCACAGCTTTTGATCCCTGTAGATTCTTTTGGAAAGTTTGACCCTAAAGCCTCCCTTAAAGTGACATTAAACTCAGGAGTTAAATCTTAAAAATGCATTCAAGTAGCTTAACTATTAACATAAATGTAGCTTATTTTGCGAATCATTCAGCTGTAGATCCTCAAATCATCTCTGAATTGGTGCTGACACCGTCCTTCCTTCTGGAGGGTGGCTACTTTTGTTCCCCATGGTCCCTGTGTGTGTTGTAAAGTAGTCACCGCTCCAAGCTCACTCCTGTGATGCACTACAATCTCAATTCAAATGAGTAAACAAAATGTGAGATTGTAGTCCATCACTGGAGTGAGCATGTAGTGGTGACTACTTTACAATACGCGCTGGGACCATGTGGAACAGAACTAGTCACCCTCCAGAAGAAAGGACAGTGTCAGCACCAGTTCAGAGATGATTTGAGGATCTACAGCTGAGTGATACAAAAATTAGATACATTTTGGTAACTTGTCATTGTACTTGTATGTATTTTTAAGATTTAACTCCTGAGTTCAGTGTCACTTTAAAAATAACCTGAGGCACCTCTCCTTCTAAGCA
This sequence comes from Nanorana parkeri, assembly GCF_000935625.1. NCBI lineage: Eukaryota > Metazoa > Chordata > Amphibia > Anura > Dicroglossidae > Nanorana > Nanorana parkeri. The sequence goes on from NW_017307560.1 coordinate 225,600, forward strand.
CCATCTAGAGGTAAGCCTCCCCACTACTAAACTCAAAACCTCTCACCAACTACACATTCCTAACCCCTCACCCACTGAATTACCCACTATGCATTCCTGACCCTTCACCCATTACATTTCTGAACTCCGTCCTAGGCCCTAGTTTCCATCAGCCATGTAGTCCGTCCACTAAGCTCTGCCTAGTCCAGTACTAACTCCAGAACAAGAGGTGAGTGTATATGTTCCACTGGGAACACATGTTCTGATGGAAATTCCACTAACATTTGGGATAGTTCCTCTCTTTCTTTTGCATTTTCAAGACAGGAATTGAAGGGAATTCTCCCGAGCATGACACAGACAGCAGAAAAATAACCATATAAGGGTTTTAACCCTTCCCATCTCTATCCAAAACATACACCTTTACCTTGCTGCTAAACTTGGTAGCGATAATTGTAGACCTTTTATTAACTTTACAAGTCTGCATGAATTGCAATTCTTAACATGTCATAATATAAAGCATTTCAAATAAGATTCACCTTTTATTATTAAAAAGCAGTAATTGAGCTTCAGTTTTGATGTGTTGAGAACAATTAATTTTGAATAGCACACCTCAACACAGAGAACATTAGTATATTTGCCTTGTGGTGCCCTGTAGATGTGCTTTGGGGTGCAAGTGACAATAAATGGCAAAGCACAGCAACACACATATGCAGTGTGTTACTGTAACATATGGGGGTTGATTTACTAACCTTATAAACACACCATGAACATGTATATCCTTCTGTAGTGTGTTCCCTCCCAGCATGATCTATGGGTGGAATCTAAACACCTTTGTAGCGTGTACACACCCAGCAGGTGTGTTGTGCAAAGCCCTGCATGAATTGCAAGGTGATGTTGTGTAAATTAGCTCTACATTGTGTTGCTTGCGTTGATGAATGCAGGAATGTAAATGCATGAGCTAACCATTTTTGTCTAAACTGTGAAGCAGCATTATATATGCATCATGTGCATGATTTTTCCATATATGGCATTAGTGGAAATATGCTTTTAGACACTTTTTGGTTGATAAATACGTTTTGCTGTGTGAAAATCACACGCACCTGGTGTGTGTGTGTGTTTAGCTTAGTAAATCACCCCCACACTGTAGTATTAACAAGTCCTTAACCTACTAGTATGCTTCTGGATTTTGGGAAGACACCAGAGGAAACTTCTGCTTAAAGGAGAACTATGTGGTCAGTGTTTTTCCCCATAGTTCTCCTTGGGGTAACGGGAGGACACAAACTAGCGTCCTCCCGTTACCCTAAGCTCAGTATACCGCGAGCTACAGCTCGCGGTATACTGAGACGCCGCACCTGGAGCGGATCCCGACTTAGATGACGGGATCTGCCCAGCTGCGTGAGTGACAGCTGGCTCTGCCTATCTAGAGGCAAAGCCAGCTGTACCCGCCCCCTCCCCCATCCGTTCCGCCAGTCAGCGCTGGCAGATCGGAGCGGGGAGAGGGGAATCCAGCCCCTCCCCCTGTCACGAGCGCCGTGACAGGATCGAGAGGTGAGGGAACCCGGTATGTTTTCCCTCACCTCCCGATCTACTGAGCCGACCTGTGACAGTCTCATTGTCACAGGTCGGCTTAGAACTATGAGGTGAGTGGAAATCACTCATGTCATAGTTCTCCTTTAAAGGTCAGAACAAACATATTTCATGCGAACAGTGCCTCTGGTAGTATTCAAACCTTGGACAAAAGGGGAGCAACACAAAAGCTTTCTAACCACATAGCCATCACCCATCCTATATATCATCCTGGAAGGATGACATTACCTCTGTACCTGGCATGTCCAAGCAAAGGTATATATAGAATGCAGTGTATTTTATTTTCCAACACATTCTCACTTTTTCTGACTTTACTTAAAAGAAAAGATTTTGCAGTGAAAGATATTTCCACTGAAACATACGTTGTCAGTGAAGTCAATCAAGCGTGCTAGTTTTTAAGATGTTATTTTAGTGAAGGCTCCCCTGTGAGCTGACTCTGAGCACCACGAAATTGTACAAATCCTAAATCTACAGAAAAATCCACAGATGAAGCACAAGATTGATGGGCCTGTGTGGTACAAGGTGAGAAGGTGAAATCAGCCTGCCGGATTGTTTCCTTTGGTGAAAACTTTTCCTGAGCTCTGTTCTCTGGAGACAGAGATAAGTTTGCATTCTGCTCCAATGTGACTTTGTCATCTGCTATTTGCCCAATCTCTAATGTACAGGCTTTGGGGAAATCACTCTACAAGTCTGCAGACCTCTGCATGGCTAATACCTCCCAACTAATGTCCTCCCCGCTGTTCTCCAGCTGATAAGTTACACTTCTTTACATAATTTTGTGGCTAAATACTTTAGGAAATGTTTCATGGCCCCTTTTCTCTGAGATTAAAAGGGGTAAGTGCAATTTTCACTATAATGTTAGATTCAAAAGTGCCACAATCTTTTTTCCGAAATTAAGTAGGTGCATCCCTTGCTAGACATAATGCAACCCACAATAGACATAATGGGGCTCCATTGAGGATTTAGTACTCTCAGTTGTGCCCACTATTTCATCTGTGTTTGACATGCCTGCTATAGCTGTTCATTTTTTTTATTGCTAAGGGCTACCATTTACCCAGGTACAGTGCAGCTAATTGGTTCTCTCTACTTTCAGATAGAAAAGTGTTGTACACATGGGCTTCTCTTATAACAACAGCATGTACAGCAAGCTGTTAAAAACAGCTTTCAGCAACTTTAAAACAGTTTTAACAGTTTTTTTTAAACTTTAAAATACAAAAACTAGTAAAGTACACTAAAAATGTAACACGTGTGTACTGTGCTTGATTGAGTAAACCATTTGGTAATGCACTGCTGAGGTGTAAAGGGGCCATTAATCAAAGCAATATTTCAGGTATTACAGTGAAGTTTGTATTATTAAAAAAATCTTATGCCCACATTAAGGATTGCACATGATATATTATATGTGTGTTAACATATGCAGGTACATGTGCATGGAAGCATACTTTAAAAGCGTGCAATAACATTCAAGGAGCTAACGGGGTACATCTGTCCTTATGCAGTAAGAACTGCCACAACGGGATGAAGGTCTTATCCTTGTAGCCTTTAAGGGGTTAAAAAGTGAAGTACACTGAATTAGTTTCTAAAAACAGATGGCAGGGAATATAATAGAAGAATATGAACAAGAGAAGTGCCTTATTTTTTAATTTAAATATATTCAGCTTTGCGTGGGATCAAGAGGTAACAGTTTGTACAATGTACAAATGAATTAATAATCTCACCATCTGATTTCTTGTTACAGTGATTATATGATTTTACCCAAAGTAGCGTTCAATTGGTGAAACTTTTCTTTGTAAAAACATATTTAATGAAAATCTGTAACCCTTTATAGTTCACCTGAAGTTAAATAATTAGTGTAAGCAACCTACGTAACTCTATCAAGAAATTGGGATATATTAACACATCTTCAGTGTGGTGATGTATGTTGTGTCACAGGATGACATACGTTGTGCTAAGGCTGCTTATTCATTTAAAGGGGTTGCCTAACGCACTAAAACACAAAAGAAAAGGTGCATGTATTATTTGTAACAAAGCATCACTTCACACAGGCTGTCACCATTTGTTGTTAGTTACCATGTGTTGCAACTCACTTCCACTGGCAAAGCGCATTGGGGTGCCATTAAGAATGTATGGTACAGCAGCGCACCAACACATAAAACATGTTTGTACACACTGCAGTAATAGCAGCACAACAATGTGAACCTGACCCAAGACTTACCTGTCCTTCTTCAGGAATTGAATTTCAAAGTTGCCTCTACCAAATCATTCTAAAGGAGATACTTTTTCCTTCCTCATATCCTGACAAAGGAATTTCTTTCTTCTGCCTGCCGCAGACAAATACCATCATTCTACCAGGATTTTGCTTCCAAGGAAACTTTGACAGAATGTGCCTAGTCACAATCAACTAACTAGAGCTGAAGAGCTGTTTTTCACAAGGTATTTTTTTATACTATTGCTGTAATTTGTGACATGTAAGGGATGTATTTATCTAGACTTGTACGTTTATTAATATGTCTGTTTTAATCATAGAAATTGTACTTAGGCAGTTGGTCCTTTACATTGAGCAGACACTGTGAATTGCCAGAGCATATCAGACAGCGAGTTATATTGGAAGATTGGGGAAAGGACCCCAATCAAGTTCTAAAATAATAAGAAAAAAAAACATGGCTGTTGGTGAAAACAAGCCCTTAGACCTTCTCAGGGGCAAAAGCTAAAGAACAGAGCTAGCCTTTTGGAAGAACCATTCTTAATGATTCAGAAGACAAATGCAGTCAAGAACCTGACAGAAGGTGTTGGTGTCAGGAACCTAGATGCAGGGAGACTTGCCAATGCAAAAGACACCTGTAAATAAGCAGACTGAAATGTTTATGTACGGCATCCTATACAGTGTAGCCAGCATAGGTAGAGTACGTGGGCACGGTAACCATAAGCGAAATCCGAGTCTCAATCCAATAACGTGGCACAGGTCAGGGCGGGCAGTAATGGTTTTTGGCACTGAAGTGACATCATCCCTGGAGGCGTAGCTTAGTGTCAGCTGGTCTTTATTAGTAGTACACTAAGGCACTGTCTCTTTAAGGAGTGTGTACATGCAGGTGTCAGCAGCCAGGTCCAGGTGTCAGCAGCCAGAGGACTGCAGGAAGGAGCAGGAGCAGTTTGATGGAGGGGAAGACACAAGCACAGGCTGCTGAGACGAGACCCGCAGCTGACACCCCACATCCATGGACAGCTGGGGGAATGCATCAAGGAATGCAGGGCTCACAGAGGTAAGTTCTCACAGAGCCAGTGAAACTTTAAGTGAAAACACCAACATGTGAAGAAAAAATAGAAAGAAAGACTGAACAACATCACCCTCACAAGTGCAAAGAAGGGAAATGTTTTGAGAAAAAAGGCATTTGTGAGAATATGTGAAAATGGATGGGAATCTCCTGCAGGAGGAAGATCCCTTAAAAATCTCCAGGATGGGGGGCGTGGCCGGGATGTGAAGCGGCGCGGACGTGACTGAGGGAGTTCCGCCGCTACACTGACCTTTATCCGGCATTCATCCTGCTGATTCGGCTCCTGTCATACTCACCCGAGCTCCGGTGGATGTCCGGTGCCGGGGGATATGCCATCTAGGTCTGGCAAGAGAGGTAACGGTCCCAAAGGAGGCTGGAGAGAATCCCAGCGTGCGGCCTTGTGTCCCGCCGCCGCCATCTTGCCTCCGTCCCCTGCTCCCTGTGAGTGCACACGCCGGTCTCTGTGCATGGAGGGGGATGCTGCTGGCGCTGCTGAAGCAGCGCTGGCCCCTCCGGAGCAGCCTGTCTCCTCACCAACAGCTAATAAAGAGAGGGCTGAGATGACATCCATCCTGGCGGCCATAGAGGGCTGTAAAATCGCCCTCACGGCGAAAATCGATCATTTGGCGGTGGAATGCACCCTGATCAGACATGATCTGGACAAAATACGGGGCAGGCTGTCGCATGCAGAGGCACGGGTGTCTGGGGTGGAGGACTCGGTCCAGGAGCGTACTTCTGCCATACAAGACCTGCAACGTACCGTGAAAATGCTGGCGGCAAAGGTAGATGACTCCGAAAATAGAATGAGGCGCAATAATGTGAGAATAGTGGGCCTGCCTGAGGGAGCGGAGGGCCAGAGGACTGCTCATATCGCGGAGGCCTTCTTCAAATCGGTGCTGGCCCTGGAGGAACTGCCCCCCACCTTTGTGGTGGAGAGGGCGCACAGGGTACCCACTGGGAAGCCAGTCCCTGGAGCACCACCAAAACCATTTTTGGCACGCCTTCTCAACTACAGAGACCGGGACAGGATACTGGCGGCAGCCAGGACGCGCCCGGACCTTCGCCATGAAAATGCTTCCGTTCACCTATTTCCTGATTTCTCCGCGGAGATTCAGAAACGGAGGAGAACCTTTGTGGAGGTGAGACGCCGGCTCGGAGAAAAGGTTATCCAATACAACATGCTGTACCCGAGTTGACTTCGGGTTCCCCACTCTGGCACGGTCCACATGTTTGATTCGCCTGGATCCGCTACTGAATGGTTGGATGCGCTGGATTAAGTCCTCCCCAGTGGTTGTTTCTGCTTGATACCTACACTATCTGGCCTGCATTGGAGACCTTTGGAATATCCGGTTATTGGCTCGGCCTGCTGATCTGATCCTGCACCGCTTGCCTGGCTGACGGGCCTAATGCGTGGAGGGAGGAGGCCAAGGACCAGTGGCCAAGGGCTACCTGATTATCCTATTGGGCTGTCGTACATGCGGGCCTAAAGTCTTACAGTTGTTTTCTTCTTGGTTCCTGTTTTGTCCGTATTTTTTTCTTTTATCCAGTTATTTTTCCTTTCTTTTTCTTCACTCATACAGGTCAGATTCTGCCTTGCCCGACGGGGGCGGAGTTTCGTCAAAGATAGCAGAAACCGCAGAACCTGGAGATGGTGGGTATGTCTTGACAGCACTATCTCAGATACACTATGCTAGACCTGGAGATGTCTTATCCGGTCTTCTACTGCCTATCATACAGTGTGGGGGTGACGGCTCGCTCCCTCAACAGCTGAACACCTACGATTTTTTGAGTTTTGTTTTCTTTTTGTTTGATTTTTCATAGCTGCTTAACATTTGTTCATGTCCCTTGGATACACCCCTTAGCTGAGGTGGGGTACCCTGACTGTTTTTTGGGGGTTTTGGGTCTAAACTTCTCTGGAGTAGCAAAGTGTTGGCGCTGAGACGCCCCTGGATACAGAGGATGGTGCATGCGACATATTCCACGTATTCCCGGGCGCCTCGGTACTCATTAATAGATCACTTCCATGTACGGCTCTGCATACTATCCCTGACCCTGGCGGGAGGTTTGCGATTGTGGTACTTAATATTCAAGCGACACGGCTAGCAGTGGTCAGTGTGTATATACCTCCGCCATTTCATGTACAGATTCTGTATACCATCCTGGACAAACTTGCTCCCTACCTCCCACTGCCAGTTCTCATTTCCGGGGATTTTAACAACATCTTGGACTCCACTATGGACTCCTCAAACCCGGCAAGGCCTCTGGGTACCGAATTAAGGGCCTGTGCCGAGACTGCTCTGATGGAAGAGGTGTGGAGGTGGAAGCACCCCCCGCTATCAGAACCTATTCACATCTGTCTCATGTACATGGCTCCTCTGCCCGGATAGATATGGCGTTTGGTAACCAGGCCATGTTGGGTATGGTGTCCGGGGCTACATACTTGCCTGGTGGCCTGTCAGATCATGTCCCTCTATCTATTACCTTTTCGGTGCCTGGAGGCAGGAATTCTGGAGGCTGGAAGCTCTCGCCTGAGTGGCTGCGGGAGGAGGGAGTGGCAGCAAGGGTATCCCCAGCTATGCTGACCTATTGGCCCGTTAATGCGGGCACGGCGTCAGCACATGTGGTTTGGGACGCCTTTAAAGCTACTACTAGGGGAGAATATATTTCTGGTATCAAGGCAGCTCGCAGGGAGCACAGTGCTGCCCTTACATTGCTCCAGGATGAGGAGGCGATTTGTGCGGCGGCATATGCAGACTCCTCTAGTGAATCCTCGGTGGCCGCACTCGGTGATGGAACCCATGGCGATTGCTATCCGCTCATCAAGTGAGATCAGTGGCCTAAGAATAGGGGGTATAGAGGAAAGATTAGTGCTATACGCAGACGACCTTATCCTTTTCCTGGCGGATGCGGGCCCGTCACTACAGGCCGCACTGAAAATTCTAGACACCTTTGCAGGCTTCTCGGGGCTGCGGGTCAATTGGTCTAAGTCCCATATAGTCCCCCTGGACCCGCGGACCCGATCAAGTGCGGATAGCACACTCGCTTTACAGTGGGTTGAAGAAATCACTTACCTAGGAGTCCGGCTAACAAAATCAGTTAGGGATTACTACCCACTTAACCTTCTCCCGCTGCTGTCCCAGCTTAAGTCTAGGGTGGAGTCTTGGAAACATCTTCCCCTGTCCCTAGTGGGCAGGGTTAACCTGATCAAAATGAAAATGCTGCCTGTTTTCCTGTATTATCTTAGGAACTCCCCAGTCTGGGTACCACAATCCATTTTCCGGAAAATTAATACTCTTATTGGGTCCTTTCTGTGGAACTCCGGTACTCCCAGGATAAAGTTGTCCATCTTGCAGGAGCCATGCTGTAGAGGGGGTCTGGCGGTCCCAGATTTCAGAAAATATTATTTAGCTGGTCAAATGGTGGTACTGCACAAGTGGCTCACGGGTGATTCCGCAGACGCAGCAGTGGTGGTGGAGGCTGCTTCGCTGGGATCGTATGCAGCTCTGGCTGAACTTCCTTTGAGGGGTCTCAGAGCTCCATATGAACTCACAGTGTCTATGAGAGCTACGATTATGGCATGGGCATCCATTTACAGACAGCTGAATCAGACTCCCCAGGGGTGGTCTCCGCATACTCCCATCTGGAAAAACCCGCTTTTGACCCACTTCTCAAATTTACCGGATTTCCATCTCTGGCCTGGAATGGGAATAAAAACGCTAGGAGATCTGACATTGAACAATACACTTCTAACCTTTGACCAGCTACGGGAGAAATACAAAGTCCCTACGACCTATCTGTTCCGCTACCTACAGCTGCGACATTCCTTCCAGGGCCAATTCGGGGGGGTTGTCTTGCGTAGTGCAGATGTCCCGCCTGGAGACATTATTGCGCAGAGAGGGCCTTACTAAAACGCTGTCAGAGGTGTATAGGCATCTGTTTCAAAGGTCCTTGGTACATACACTCAAATGCCCCTTGCTGACTGATGCACCTCCACTTACGGATGAGGACTGGGAAGATGTCTGGGACTACCCCTTTAGCCACTTGGTGTCTGCCCGAGATAAGCTCATTCAATTAAAAATTTTACACCGGGTATACTACACCCCTGCAAGACTAGCACGCATTTATGGGGGCAGTGAATTTGGATGTTGGAGATTCTTTGATTCGCCGGCGGGTCTCATCCACATTTTGTGGTCCTGCCCGCTAATCAGACCATTCTGGGTTGAAGTCACTCGTTTCATGTCACAATTTGCTGATATACCCTTTAATCCTGATGTAAACACATGTATTTTAGGACTAACGGAACACCTGGCACCTACCATTGCGAGACAGACCTTCATGGGAATTTTGTTATACTGTGCAAGGAAGGTAGTGATATTACAGTGGAAGCAAAGCACACCTCCGACTTTATCAGACTGGAAGGGTCTAGTGAATTCCTACTTAAGCCTATACAAAGCTACGTATCAGAGTAGGGGTTGCCCTAGTAAGTTTACTAAAGTCTGGGGAGGATGGGTGGACTCAGCAGATACAACGAGCTGAGTGGTCTGCTCTATTTCAGGTGACGGTAATGGAGTTAATGCATACGAGGGGTTGAGATGACTGGAAAAGTGTTTTTCTGAACATGTTCATTCTGTTACTCTGTACAATTATGATGCCATGTGATGTGCTGAACTTGGTGATGGACGTCGGCAGAGAGAGTAGGGAACAGTCACCTGGCGGGATAAGGTATGCCGCCGGGTCCATAGAACACATGGTGATACATTGCCCCGCGTTCAAGTGTGGTGCAATCACAAAATATTGTGCACAATTTTTTGCAGGCCGGGTTTGTCTGCAGTTCCATTGACATGAATGGCACTGCCAGGTCCCTTCCCACCCCAGAACGCAAGGAGACTTTGTGTATGCGATCCCTTCAGTCATTAGCATTAACTTTTTTTTTGATCGGGGGGGGTTTGTAGTTTGTGGGAGGGGGGGGGCCCATGCAAACTTTGCTATGGGGCCCTGTGATTTCTAGTTACGCCCCTGTATATATACTTCTTTAGTTATTTTCAGTGGTATGATTTAGTGGTGAAAATTATTAGTGCCCCCCCTATATATTGTTCCTAGAGTCGCCACTGCTGACATGTCACAAAATACAATATTTCCTGACAACTGCTTTAGTCACCCTTCCTACAGTTATGCCATCCCCATTTACATGACTCATGAGGGGGAGGATCACCAGTATGCAGAACAACGAATCCTGCTGAACATCAAACATAACATCAGTCACCGTAAGTGTAATGTCACTTTTCTAGAGCTCTGAGCGATGCCATCCAGAACTAGGTTTGTATATGTTACAGAGTTAATCAAGTTGAAAAAAGATCTATTAAGGTAGACCAATAGATAGTTACATAGTTCTTGTTTGATTGTAATAGTTTTATGTTTAAAACAATTTAAAAAAAATAAACATTTACAAATATACTTTAAAAACTTATTCATATAAAAATATTTAAAAAATTAAAAAACGAAACAAACTACTTAAAAAAAAAGTTATATGATTGAATTTAAGGATTAAAGAACATTACTGTTTTACCCTGCAGTATATTAGTATAAACACCCATTAACAATTTAATAATGACACATGTACATCTGCTTATTCCTGCAATTATCTGGCTGGTTGGATAAATCTCAATTTTTACTGCAACATCAAAATGTTAGGTTATTCACTGGCTATAAATCCTGCAAAACACCTTTTAATTTGGTAGCATGGGAAATTTTCAAAATGTAAAGCAGCTGACAAATCTGCAGAAATTGCATGATGCAATCATGTCAACATGGACCAAAACCTCAAAGTAGGAATGCACAGATACCAAGTACCGTACTTGGTACAAGTACTGATACTTTTCCAGCTCCATTGAAAGACCAGACTAGAGAAAAACTAAAACGTTAGGAGGCAGTTGTCATTTTTAAGGAGCATCAGCTGGGGGGCTCCTGGGATTTGTACATCCCTGTTTTAATGTATGATTTGTTATATATATAGTAGGGATGCACCAATACCAATTTTTCCAGACAAAGTACAGGTACTGATACTTGTCCAAATACTCACAGATACCAATTACTGATACCTTATTTTTAGTTTAATTTGACAGTTTTTCTAAAACAATACAGACTAATGATTTTAGGACAGTGGTGGAGCGCCAGAGCCCGGTCCCAGATGCAACCTCTGCAACTCTGGTAGTTCTCGTGAAAATGCCAAGTATCGGCACCGATACAGATACTGGTATCTGAACATGCCTACCTCAAAGGAAGGTTTGTAGAATCCAAACTAAAAATACATTAAGTGGCTTGAAGAACAAATGAAGACCCCACTCAGTATTAATATATTGTCATTAATAAAATGCTTAATCAATGTGCCATTACACAAATCTAAGAGGGTTATTCACAAAGCTAGCCAAAGGATCAGCCGTAGCTCTGGCTGATCCTTCAGCTAGCTTTGGCCGCCGGAGCCCTTCGGTTCACTATAGCCCGTACAGCTCGCGAAGCTGGCCGAGTGGCTCAGCCGAGCCGAAGGCATATGCTTTGGCTCGGCTGAGCCCAAGTGGGGCGAACAGCCGACTGTTGGCCGGCTGAAAGCTTTGCAACTGACAGCTGGCTGTCGTGATCTCAGGCCTAGCTCTGCCCAGTTGCAATGATGGATCAGCGCCCACATGTTACCTGGGGATGCTGAACTGTCATTAAACAATGACAACTGGGTGGAGCCGGCTGTGACATCACGGCCGGCTACACCCGGTTGTTATTCATTGGCCGGGACCTGCTAGAAGGCTTTAGCATGTCCCGGCCAATAGGAAACAGTTGGGCGGAGCTAGCTGTCACTGCTAGCTCCGCCCGATTGTTGTTTTTTCTTTTTTAAAACAAATCTTTATATATTTTTTTTAATGTATAATTTTCACTGATTTTCTATTCTGCTCGGTACCACAGAGGTACCAAGCAGAATAGCCGAGCCGGATATCCAAACAGCGTTTGGCTCACTTCACTTCTGGTGGGTTATTCACTCGGCTACATTCGGCTGCTTTGTGAATAACCCTCTATGAAAGAACATCCACTTTAGCATTGTAATTCCTAGGTAGATGGTTGGGATGTTTTTGCAGTGTTTTTTTAGAGCCAGTTTAGGACAAAGCACAGTCTCAACGACAGTACACTGAACAAAACAACATTTTATATTATTTGTAAATTCACTGACCGAGTTAAATACAGTTGGACTGAACCATTCATTGTTCTGTCTCATATACCGCCAAATGGCTCCATTTATTCGTTATCTTTCTCTGCTGTGTAGACCAGTCACCAGCTACGCAACTTAAAAGCGCCATAATTGAATTACCCACCCAATTCACTTTTATGCTGTGACCGCTTAGGCCAATAAAACAGTATATAATGAAATCACTGAAGAATAGCATTGTTTTATCTGTTAATTACAAATCCACCATCGCTTAAAATGAGCATTGAAATGTAATTAGTTATGTCATCGTGTGTTGTGCTTGCCTGTAAAAGTAAATGAGTTGCAGATGGGTTTTCATTTGTCCGCCGCCTTGATATAAATGGTCTCTGTGCATGCCTCGCGAATGTGCTTCTGACTGAGTGCGCTATAATCGTTTGCGAATGTTCAAAAGATAGATGATTGTGTTTTAAAGTGGGATCAGTAAACAGCAAATGAATATCTGTCTGTGGCTAAAATGCAAGGTCATGTCTGGAATAAATGCAGAGTAGATAACATCAAGTACAATAAAGTTTTACTCTAAGCTTGCATTTTTTTAACAGAAATTTGTATAAAACAGGGCAAGCTTTTTTTTTTCAAAATACTTGGGTCGCTGCTGACTTTTTAACCACTTTATGACTACCTCCAGTAGATCTAAAGCTGCAGACAGACTTTACATGGAGCATTTGGATGTACAGGCAAGATCTACTCATTCTAAGACTAAAAAAACTCGCATTATTGGCTCTGTGGAGCATACGTATTGACGTGATTGGGGTGTCTAGCATTAAAAAAGGCAAAGGGGTGATAAATTCTATAACAACTGGAGTAGATGGTTGAACAAGCTTAGACACATAATTTAGAAGCTTATCGTTAAGCTCACTCACTATTTCCCTTCACATGATTCTCAATAGAATTGGACTAGTAGTTTGTTTAATGTTTCGTTTTCTTTTTTTATCTTTATCTCCCTGTTCAATGTTCCTTTTTGTATTTTACTTCTTTTCTTTGCTGTAGGTAAACCATGCATTACTAAAGTAACACAATCTTTTCACTGGGCAAAGTGAATGTTCATTTTTCAAAAGTGAATAGTCACTGAGCTTAAAGTAGTATTAAGCTCTCGGCGTTTTTTACCTTAATGCATTCTCTGCATTAGGGTAAAAACGGCACAGCACCTTTTTTCTCTCCCAGCCACCC
>NW_017307560.1:238882-277339 GCF_000935625.1 Nanorana parkeri
CCCCCAGTCCCCTTCACACTTACCTGTCAGCTATGCTCGTCCCTGCCGCCAGTCCCGAAGTGATCCTCTGCTCCCCGAACTTCCGGGTTGCGGAGGAAGGATACAGAGGGCAGAGGAGCCTATGGCTCCTTCTGCCATCAATCAAAGAGAAAAGGGGCGTGACCTGCCACAGGGCTGTGGGTGACTATGGATGCACACAGCCACTGCGAGCACGAGCGTGCACTGGTGCCACCATTAGAACGATGGTGGCACCCGTACAGGGGGCAGGGGGAAGATTGCTGTGGGGAACCACTAGAAAACGAGGAATTAAAAACTTTTAAAGAAAAACAGCAACAGCCTCCAGCAAAGGAGGGTCTCCTTGAAGGAAATATTTTTTTAAAAAGGAGGCTTTAATATCACTTTAATAAAAGAGATCAAACTCTGTTTATATTTACTTCATGAATGAGGTGAAGCTGTGTTCATATCAATTGAGTTTTCTCTTTCTCTTGTAGATAATTGGCTATTCAAAGTGAACATAGCTTCAACTTTGCCAATCAGCCCCATAATCTGACCCCAATACAAAGCATTATTCAAATTTTATCTTGTACATATGTGCACTTAGTTTTTGGGCACCAGTTCACAAAAAGAATATTGCAGAAATGGAAAACAAAAATTAAGCTAAATTAATAAGGCGCATGGAGGACTTCAGATATGAGAAAAGATAAGCTGAAATTAATTTAGTTTACAGTGAGAAGAAGCAATCTGTTCTTTAGATAGAGTAGGAAAGGGTTAGAACCTCAGGTTTTTATTGCTACCTGTATTCCCAGAGAGGGCTCAACCTACTTGTTGTCATCAGGTTTGAAAGTGCCAGAAAATCCAAAATGCTGAGTTCTCGGCAAAATAAGAACAGAGGGGAAATATCACAAAAGTTCCTTGACAATACTCTAAGAGGTGATTTTTCTCAGATTGGGAACTAAACTAGTTCTCTATGATGCAATGAAGCAATGATTTTAAGGATGTCAGCGAGGAGGTTGTCTTCATTTAAGGAAGATAAGAAGAAAGTTAAAAGCAAAACTGGATATGAAGTAAAGAAGGGGGAATGGTTGCACAGGAAGAACAATGTGTTAATAACATAGCAATAGAACAATTTGTAGACTGTGCTCCACAATGAATGTAAGCATGAAAGGTCTATTGTAATGCAAATATTCTACACAATTCTATACAAATATTCTATCATATTGCAAAAGAAAAATGTTACCAAGTGTCAAGAGTGGTTTGACAAAAAATATGATAACCATTGCTGTGTGCATTATAAGTCATCTTCCATGAAACTGAAGTTTCCTTGCAACATCTTCATCAGAAAGTACTATACCAGTCACATGACATTTCAATGGTAATAATTTGTGTTTAGTGACTGATTATTAACTTATTTCATAGTGAGAGAATTATGGTTCCTCTGGAATAAGACTTTGGAAAGGTGTATGATTCATTGGTGAACAATGTGGTAAGTGGTTTTGCCAGCAAAATAATTATTGAGGTGCTGTAAATGCCTTAGGTGAAGCTTCTTGAATGGTCATATTTCTGGTATGTTGTCAACTTGCTCAGTGACTTTTCTTCCAATATTCCGAGATATTTAATCATGTGTTTAGTGCATTTTTTGTTTTACCTTTCATATTAACGGAAGGGTTACAATGTGGATGCAGGCCTAAATGTCAACATTATAAATATGTAGGATAAAATCATCAGTTTCATTAAAACGAGGAAGGCAGTAATGAAGCATATGTAATCCTTTCTGAAGATCATCATGGCATGAACCTTCATTTTAGTCTTCTTGTCGTAAGACAAACAAACAGGCAGGTTGGCATCCATTGGCAAAAATGTTATTAATACTATTTAAATGTGTACATGCAGCAATTGTTTTGATAACAATTTAGCAATTACTATACAAATTCTAATTACGTATACATATTCTCAGTTTATTTTTTTACTTCTTTATTTAGTGCAACATAGAATTGTCAAACAACATATTGTCTGTTGCATTTACAATGGTTAACTGATACACCAAAAGGCAAAGAAAAGCAGGGTCAAAAACATGGTGGCATAATTACCAAGTTTTTGTTCATAGAAGCAGTAGGGATTGTAACTGAGTGCACCCTATAGGGATGTTTGCTGTGATGTTTAAACGTATCCTCATAGTTAGAGCTGACATGTGACAATGAAACTGTCACACGTTGGCTCTATTGATCGGGAAGTGAGCGAACTCATAACGTTGTTCGCTCACTTTCCGATCATCTCCTTGCAGAGAGCGGTGACTGACAGGGATTCAGGGATTCCCCCCTTGCCCTCACTGATCATCCAGTGCTGACTGGAGCAGGGGGCTGGCACAGTTGGCTCTGCCTCTAGATAGGCAGAGCCCGCTGTCAATCAGCCATCTGGGTGGATCTCGACAGTATTGTCGGGATCCGTCCCGGCTGCAGTGCTCTCAGTATATAGCTCACTATCGCTCGCTATATACTGAGTTTTGGGTCACGGGAGGACATTAGTATATCTCCTCCTCTGACCCTTAAGAGAACTATGGGATAAAAAGATTACCCCATAGTTTTTCTTTTAATAAAATGGTTTATGGTAAAGGAAAAATTATCTGTGTATGCTTGCTTTTTTTTATAGATTTAAAGGAGAAGGGAAAAGGGGGTTGGTTCTATCTCTTATGGGGGGAGAGCCTAGAGGGGATTGGGATTAGGGAAAGAACAGGCATTGGGCAAGATCAGCAAAGGGAGAAGGGGTGTCAGGTAGGGACAATTGTTTCTAAGAACCACCTGCACTACTTACAGCTTTACAACCTCGCAACATTAATTGTGCTCATGGTTATGGCACAGATGGCGCCATTCTAAACTCAAAGAAATCGCAGTGGGTTCCAGGCACACAGAAAGAAAAGGTAAGGAGGGAGGGAGTGGAAGGGATGATGTCAATTTACCCAAAATACTGCATATAGGACATATTTACAACACTCTTCAACACATTCTCCTGTTTTGCCATGTTTAGGCCATGTAGCCTACCTTGGAAAATGTAGCAAAATATATGACATTGTATACAGAGCAAGACCTGAAAGAAACATGGCTGGAGAAAAATATATAGGCTGCTGTTGCTGATCTCCTCCTTACTCCCTACTATCCTTTTAAGTAAGAAAACAAAAATGTGATTTTTTTTTTACGTCTGCTAGATGGCATTGGATGTTCAAAAACAAAAGATTTATTAACTCAACTCAGAAACATTAGGGTCTATTCACAAAGCTGCCGAGGGCAGCCGAGTGAATGACCGATCAGAAGCTCCGAGTACCACCACCCACCAAAGACTGTACCATCTTAGCCTCTATCTGCAGTTAACATGGTGGTACACACTGGATACATTATAACACCAGCCGTTCAAAGAGCTTGAATGAGGTTGAGAGCTGACATAAACGCCCCAGTAACAGTGACAGCTATTACCAGAGACATGCCTTGAATGTAGAATCAACATGTGCTAGTAGGTAGAATGCAAATGCAAACACTGCAAATTAAAAAAAGACAAAAAAAAAAGCATAAAAAAACTTTGGTATACTTTCTTTGGGGAAACAGTTAAGACATCCCAGCTTGAAGTACCTGAAGCATTTACTAAAAACCTAATATTAGTTCTCAGCAGACTGACCCTTTAAGCCTTCCCGGCATGTCAATTATTCATGTATAGAGCTGTGTTTATATAAAATCATATGTTGTCTGATTCCAGCACCTCTCCTGGAGGTTGTTAAATTAAACTCTATAATCCTTATATTAACTTCCTTTGTTTATGAGAAAGTATCATTTTTAATAAAACTAAACGGTAGAACTTGCATCAGATATAATTATCCTTTTCAATAAGTGTGTCTTCTTCACTAATTATGCTTAGCCGGAGGATTTATAACACGAAAGTCATTTAGTAAAAGCTCACAATAAATCTTTAGCGATATACACAGTATTACTTCATATCGTTAACACAATGAATAAATGGGAATCGTTTGCTTAAATTACTTCGAACAGTTAAATAAAATAGACTGTAGTTTCTCTTAATGCTCATTTCAACTTTAGAAAATAACCATAAAGTAAGTTTACTTTTTATGGTGTCGAATTGATAACTGCTGGAGAACTAAGGAGGAACGAGGGACAGAGGGATTCTCTTACAGAAGAGAGTCAGTCCTAGTTGCATTCTTGTCACCAACCTGGAATCATAAAGCTAGGTACGCATGGATGTTGGTACGATCATCAAAACATTTGCTAATGCTTTTAGAGACTTGACGAATGTTGTTTTGGGGGATTTGAACATCTGATTTTTGAATGATTGGAGTTTCACGAGAACCACATTCACTGTTATAATTGTGTTCAAGAAAAATGTCACCACAGATAAAATTGACTGTCGATTTTACCTTATTAACCCAAAGAAAATTGAACGAACATTCAAAAAAAATGTTTTTAATAAAATTCCAACATACCCAGTTTCAAGGCCTGTTAACCCTATCTGCAATCGGGCTGCACTGGCTGTTTATTCCAGCGCACCCCAAACACAAGACAAGGAAAATTGCTTGTTCACACCACTATATTCCGGTGGTGTGCGCTTAAAAGAAATACAGCATGCAGTACTTTTTTTAAGCGCACCGTAGTGAGAGGCGGTACAACAGCACCTCACTGCGGTAAGCCCATAGAACTTAATGGCATGTCATTTGTGACATTTCAATAAAGTTCTACAACCTCATTGCGACTCAACCAAGCGCATCTGCACTGTCGGTGACACGCACACCAATAGTTTTGCAGTTGAATGCGGCTGCTGGTGTTAACGTACCCTTAGTCCAGGGCCAGTGGGGCAGGTTGCATACGGTGGTTGAGAGATGGTTATGCGGTATGTCCACCATCTGTCAATCATGGCCTGATGCCTGCTGAACTGCAAAGTGATAAGTGGTGGGTGGGGGCTGCAGGAAAGGAGCCCACAGTTGCATTGAGGCGGTAGTCAGGTACTACACTTTGGCTGGCTCCTGCCCACCACCTCTATACAACTGTGGGCTCCTATGGCCCGCTAAAGGTATCCTTTGCCCATTAAAGTGTAGCCAAGGAAATTGTCAACGGTCCTCAAGGTAGGTGAAAGCAGGCCACAGGCAAATTATAAATTTCACGAGAATAGATTGTGTTCATCCATGTGGTATCAATGCACAATCCTACACACAAATACAATGGTAAATCTGGTCCAATGTTTCTGTAGGTGTCAGATACTATACAGCAGATAGCCTGTGTTTCAGATGCAGTGAAAAAAGTGCTGTTTGTGTTTTTTTGGCATTTAGGGCATCTCTGCATTAAACATTAGTATGCTTTTAATCAGAGCTCCCTTTAAACAAATGCCTAGATTTAATCACTAAACTGTTCAGGAAGCGCTTGACTCATTTAATTGGCAGCTTTACAAGAAATAAATAGTGCTGAATGCTGATTATTAGCCATCCTGCAACCTATGAGTGGAGCAGAAAATGCTCTTGCACAAAGAAAATGCTTCTAGAGTAATTAAGAGCTGTATATATGACCTTACTATGAGAGTGGTCATTGCAAATCCAACTTGCTTTTTCCACTGTTGCTGTAGGTCTGTAGTTCAATATTTAAAGTGTAAATAGGCCTTTCGAGCAAATGTAATGTTTTTGAGCAAAGCGGGAAAATCACTCTGTGAAAAGTATGTATTGCCTAAATAATAAAAGCAGCCAGATATGCAGCGGTAATACAAATATGTAAAATGTTTTACCAACAGAAAGGTTTGTAATTCTGTTCTGACAGTTTTGTGATTGACACAGTGCAAAAAGATGACACTTTTTTAAGGTTTATCTGTGCTCGGCCTCAGACCACACCCTGGTGACCCTTTAGGCCTCATTCACACTGGAATTGGCCGGTACGTACAGCTCCGTGCAGGGCCGTATCGAGCAGCTCCCGGGAAGGATAGGTGCTGCGTGTGATTAGCACGTAGCCCCCGTCCTTCTCTATGGGACCATGCTGCTGTACGCCCCCCTAGAACCACAGTGTTTGTACTCAGCATCTTAAGTGTCTACTTAAAAAAAATTAAAAAAAATTGCATAGCTATCCGTGGATGGAAAACTGCATGTTGTGGGAATGGGGCAAAAGACTGTATTTTCTTTTCTGGTCTAATATATTCTTCAGCAGGTTCATTCATAAAGAACAGAAACAATAGGGGGAAAAAACTGCATTATGGCCACTGGATGGAGCTGGGAATCATAAGAAATGAATACAAGTTAGTTAGCATATAAATGTAACCACTGCTATCCCTGTAGTAGCAACTGTTACATTTACATGCTCATAATGCGTTTTTTCCCAATTCCTGCTGTTCTTTATAAAGAACAACATTCGTCCAGAAGAAAAAATACACTAAGAACATTTAATTAACCTCCATTCTTACAACTGCTGGTTAATTCACACAGAGCAAATGTACTTGCAGTTTTGACTTTTTGAGAAAGTCTCTACGACGAAACGTGTAAAAGGAGTGTGTCGTTTCCCCGCTGACACCCTGGAAAGAGGCTAGCTATAAGTTGCTTATGCTGTTGTACCTTTGGAAGTCTGTAAGTGCAATCATTTTTAAACTACTTGATAAATAAAACATTTTACATCTGCACTTAAATCCTGTCTTCTCTCCTTCGGTCGTTCTCCCCCTCGGCTTTCTGGTTGATCCCTCCGGAGTGTTCTCCAGCCTTGGAGGTTGTTTAATTATCGCCGATGAGAGGAAGTGTAGCCTGACGGCAGGAGAGGACAGAGAAACTTACAGAGAAGGTTTCCTTTTTCTATTTTGCGGACGCATCAATGGAAGTATAAACAAAAGACACTGGATTTCTAATAACATTCGGTAGAAAATAGACTATTGGTGTTACAACCCTCGCTTATACAATTTTATATTTATCCACCTATATTTATTCACTTTATACCATTAGATGTGGTTTTAGATGTGTTAGATTGGTTATACATCAGTCTTCCTTTAAATTATTGTCCTTTTTATTTATTGTTGCCGATTGCCAGACTGATTAATTTACCTGGTATATAATTCAACCATTTAGTATCCACATTGTATTTTCACTTTATGGCACACATATGCATTATTCATTAACTTATTTAACTTATCATATTTAACCAATCAGTTTTATATTCGTACCTTCACCATATTTATATGACACGTGTATTTATTAACGTTCATGCACATATGCACCTTTGGATTGCATTTAGTTGCAAGTAGGATTTGATCACTTATATTGGTTTCGTTTGTGGTATAAATATAGCACGTATCACAATACCAAGCGCAGCACACTGGTTCACAATTGATCACTTCGATAGATATTGCTGCAGCTGGATTATAATCATTTGGATCATATTTTTTGATATTATTATTTTTTGATATTATTATATCTTTTTCAATTTTTTCTGTATTTTGGTTTCTGATTTTTTCATATATCCTAGCGCAACTACCTTGGTCACCAAATAAGCCATGACAATTTTTTTTATAAGCAGACCCCTTAGTGTTACCTGGACCATGTATTTGGAAGGCCAGCTGGTAGACATTTTAAATGCACCTTCTTCCTGATGACCAAAATAAACAAAATGATGACCTATTAGTTTGTATTTTGGAAAATATATGTAAGCGCATCTTCAATGGAGCATCATCTAAAATGTTGTATTTCCCTTTCCGCCCCTGTGGCCACGGTCATCAGGAATAAAGGGAAGGGTGAATTTCCACAGTGTGGAAAGACCTTAAAACAGTATAAAAGGGGTCCGCACCCAAGCTAGCCAACACAAAAAAATAATTATTTGTTTAACTTTTAAGATTAAAAACAGAGATTCTAGTTGCAGACATTTGCAAATACACGTGGAAGCCCCAATGCCACTTTAAGTAACCTCTGATAAGTTTGGTCACTATCTCTACACTAGCTTTCTTCCGGGTTCGGTGGAGCTCAAGTTCAGACCAAACCCTGTCCAAACCTGAGCTCTTTTGAACCAAGAATGAAGCTCCGTCTGCTGCTCCTCTCATGGGGCTGCACGTAAGAAAATGGGTGGGATGGGCTATGACATCACTGACCTTATATGGCCACATGGCTATATTTGGTCAATGATGTTAATATTTATGTTTATGTGCAGTTGCGAGGTGGAGAATGCACCAGGTATGCAGCTGATTGGGTGGGTGGTCCCATGTCACTTCAAGGTTCAGAGGATGTCAGATTCAGACCAAACCTGAGCTCATCTCTACTCTACACTATCCGAGTTCCAATAGCAATGTTAAAAAAAAAAACAGCAGACTCACCTGGAGGCAGCTCTGTCCTCCTTAAAGGTACAAAAACAGCCCCCACACCAATACAATGCCTTTACAAGGCAGCTTAAGACTACCAGTCTCCACCAATTTTTTCTGGCTAGTTTCAAAGTGTGTTTGGGGCATCTTTATACTATTTTGTATATTGCCCTGCCCATGTGCACTTCTCCCTTGTTTGCTAGTTTCAAACAGATCAGAACAGCTGCCATATTTGCTTATTTAGCAATGAAAACATGAAAAGTGTTGTAAATCTTCCGGATTCTATCTGAAACTAGAAAAAAAATCTACATAAAATACTTTAAGCCAGACATGCCAAACTGAAACAAAACCGTGGGCCGAATTAAGTGAAAAAAAGCTCCATAGGCCCACATTGTTAACAAAGGGCCTCTATGTATTTTCAATAACAGATACATAGCACCAATATTATTCTAATAGCTGCAGCTTACAACATTTCAACACAGAGAAAGGGGGTCAGAAAACATTTCCTGAGGTTTCTAACTGGAAATTTAATTAAGAAGGTAGTTTGAATTAACTAGAAAATAGCTAGGGCCATCGTTTAATTCAATTCCTGAGACTGGCTATGGGCCACAAAGACAGAGTGAGCTTCAAAAACGGAGAGGGCTGCAAGTGATAGATCCAAAAAAACACCAGTTTTTTTTAAATATTAAATTTTTATTAATTTTATAAAGACCATTAAAAATGTTGACATACTGTATTACTTGATTGTACATCCAGGTACAACTTAATGAATCAGACATTATTATTTTCACGACATTTCATTCGACATTTATAAAACTATTTGCCCATTTACCTTCTATCTATCTATTAAATTGTAACCAAGAATAGGAAGAGAAAAGAAAAGGAAGAAAAAAACACCAGTTTGACATGTTTACTTTAAGCATTATTGGCCTAAGAACATAATTCTCTGTCTATACCGATTCCTGACCATTGACATGAAATGCAGGGAAGCTGAATATGTTCGGTTCCATTGTCTCGGGACTGGTAGGCATTCTTTTCCTGATTAAATACTTTCTGTTTCAGTGACTTGATACTGGTAGGCATTCTGTTCTGATCAAACATTTTAGGTTTCTTTTCATTATTCCAACAAAATTGTTAAATAGTACATTTCAAGTCCATTGAACAAATGTTTAATTTTTATACCCAGTAAACACTTTTGAAAATGGATTCCTCCAAATTCCTGGTTGTATGCTGGTCAACAGCAAAAGTGTGCAAGATATTCTGTTATTCCTCAGATGTTAGCATGAATGTATTGTCCGCTGCCAGAGCACCTGGATTATCCTATCAACTCAAGAGCTTTTGCCAAGTTATTAACCAGCATGCAAGAACTGACGATTACATAAAAATAAAAAAAATCACTATTTAAGTTATGTTACTAGAATCAGACTTTTATAAACGATAAATAATTAAAATCATATAAAGAAACATACCAGAAACTGTTTTTCCCCATAAATCCAAATTTTATTGTACAAAATAAAACATTTTGAAAGGCTATGGTACATCCCTATAAATAATAAGATTTTACATTTCTTTATACCTGTGGTAAATTCAATGTTTTATTTTGGTTTATTCAGTCTTAGACACTGGAGATTTGTCATTTATTTTTCTACTGGAGACTCCAAACATTTTCCTAACTGGCAATCTACATATTAATAGGTGGATTGCATAAGGAAGAAGGTGACATCACTGGGTCTAAAACAAGATGCTCCATACAGCCAGTAAATAAAACAGTATCAGGGAGTAGTTTGTAGGAACCTAGATGCAGGGGACTTGCCAATACAAACAGTACCTCCACACGAGTAGACCTGGGTAATGCAGGTCTCTCATGTAGTGGTGACCAGCACAGGAGCAGTCCGGAACATCTTAGCCAAATCGATATCCAAAGTTGCAATCCGTGAGAGTAGCAGGGGTCAGGGGCTGGCAGCAAGGTTTGTGGTCAGGAAGTAGCAAGGTGCGGTACACAAGAAATACACTATAACTAATACTCTGCTCTGCAATAACCAAGCACAGAATAATGTGTGAGGCTAGAATTTGTACCTGCTGACGTCAGGGTGCGGTCATCTGCGGAGGCGGAGTTGTGCACTGTACCTAATTGTTGTGCACTGTACCTTTAAGAAGATACACAGTGCGTGCGTGCGCACTACCCGGCGGCTCCACACAGCGGACATCACAGAGCGGCGGGGAGTGAAAGAGACAGGTGCCGCTGAGCTTGGGGCTGCAGGTGAGAGCACGTCTGACCTTCGTCGTGCGAAGGTGGGTATTACAAACAGATAGGAATAATCAATAGGCAAAAAACATGGATCATGTCTACAGGTACAACGTCAAACACACTGTTCCCATAACAAAATACAGTGTCAAATTAAATGGGGTTTTACTGGTAAGCGGCAAAACTCTTGTATACATGTCATAAAACATAATGAGGGAGATTTATCAAAACTGGAGCAGACAAAATCTGCAGCAGCTGTGCATGGCAACCAATCAGCTTCTCTCTTTCATTTTCAAATCTTAACTGAACAAACTGAAGAGAGAAGCTGAATAGTTGCTGTAGGCAACTGCTCCAGATTTTGACTGCTCCAGTTTTGATAAATTCCCATCAACATGTTTATTAATCCCCTTTAAAACAGCATCCATATAGTTAAAAACAATCTTCGTGCCTGAATTAGACAGCCTTCTATAAATCAGTAATCTCTTATGAGAGCGACACTTATAATAATGTTCCTTTGTCTTATGTCACAGCAGTGATCCCATCGTATTGGAAAATAAGTAGCACCATGGTGGCTTTGTACCTCAACGCGTTTCACATTATTAGCTGCTTCAGGGGGGAGGTGTTGCTGCCCAGTACAAAGGAATCAACACCTGAAAAAAAGAATAAGCGCCAACATTGTGTGGGGCCATAGGAGGGGATGGATCCATAGACAAAACCCGCCAGAGATTCCACTTCAGTCTGTGTGTGGTGACCTTTTTGTATTCCCTTCAGTGTTGTGAGAATACCAGAAGGTAGAGATGCCACCATAGATGACAATAGAGGAATCTCCAGTGGGATCCGTGTTTGAATCCGTCCCCTCCTATGTTTTTTATCAGGTGTTGATTCCTTCGTGCTGGACAGCAACACCTCCCTCCTAAAGAAGCTATCATAGTGAAGCACATGGAGATATAAACCACCATGGTGCTCACTTTCTGAAAGTAATGAGTCCTCCTACGATGCAGTCATTGCTGTGACACAAGACAAAGGAAAATTACTGTTAGTGCCGCTCTCATAAGAGACTACTGGTTTATAGCAGGTTGTCTAGTTCATGCACAATGGTTGTTTTTAACTGTGTGGATGCTGTTTTAAAGGGGATTAATAAACATGTTTTGTTTTATGACATGTATAAAAATGTTTTGTGGTTTACCGCTAAAACCCCATTTCATTTGACACTGTATTTTGTACAGATATAAGGGGTGAGGTATTCTAACCGAGGATCTTAGTCCACCATGAATAGATTACACTGTGTCCATTAAAATAAATCACTTAGGTCTTGCAGCTCTGGAAAGTCATTACTTATAGGCATGAAATGAAAAGAGAAAGAAAGCACCAACCTGGCTCGCTTAACAAATGTATTAAATTATAAGATAATAGAAATGCACTCAAAAAATGAACTGCAATGAAGTGTTTGTTAGTGACTCTCAAGACATCCTCTGCCCATCATTAAGCCAGATTGTATGGGGATACATATACTGGAGAGTGGAGACCCGCTCAGAAGATGATACTTAAAGTGCACACATTGCTCCAGAGAATTGTCTCCTTCCACTTCCAGGTCACACTGTTGCTATGGCAATGGATTTCATAGGTCCCCCTTTGTCAAGCCTAATCCTCCAAGTGCTGGCTAGATGTATTTACAGCCGCTTGGTTAGCCATGCATACTGCCATTCAGAGATTGTACAAACAATTATTCTATGAAGTCCACATAAGCCACGCATTTTTTCTAGACCAGCTATGGTACAAATAAAATAGAGTTCTCATAAGATCTCATTACATAAGTGATACCCATCTGAACCGATCATACAAAGTTTGGGCTTTAATGCCCCTCATTTAATTATTGTTTTATTTAATTAATTATGTGCAAATTATATTTTTTATTCAGTTTATGATAAATTGCTTTTGATGACATGATTAAAAATTCATTTATTCATTATAAATAAGTGCATTTTTGGAGGGGATGATCTTGTAAAGGTACTAATAGTATAAAGGTTTATTGGGGTGTTTAGTGGTTATTTAGTTTTATTGTGTGTACATTATTTGTGGATGTTTAGTCCATGCATTGTCCATCTACTATATTATTGGATTTCAAATGTTGAATTGTTCAACCTAATATTACAATTTTACAGTGGTGAGGGCATTCCTGAAGAGATTAGCCCGTTATTGTAGATGTGCACATATTCATTTGGGTCCTGGAGACATAAGGGTCTATTCACTAAGCTGCCATAGGCAGCCGAGTGAATGACCGACCTGAAGTGAAGTGAGCCGAACACTGTTTGGCTATTCACTTCAGGCTGGTACGGCTGATTTCAGCCATATATCGGCTGAAATCAGCCGTACATCGGCTTGCTTCGCATGGTGTTAGGATCCAGAGCGCCTCTAGGTGGCGCAGGAGCTGAGACCTGCAGCTCCAGTGCTCACCTGCGGGTGTTTCCCAGCTGCCAGTACTTAGCCATCACCTGGTGCTTCCTGTGAGGATATTTAAACCCTTCCTGCAGTCAGGATGATGGCTCAGTATCGTTTCCTGAAACTTGAACCCTGAGTCCCCAGTTCCGGTGAACCCTGCTTTCCGTCCAGAGTCCTGTTAACAGTCCTGTAACCTGTTTGTGTCCCGAGCCCGGTTACCCATTTGCAGTCCTAGATACCTCTTGTTGCCATTACCTGCCTTTCCTCCTGTTGCCATTACCTGCTTGTCCTCCTGTTGCCATTACCTGCTTGTAGTCTGGTTAATGTTACTTATTTATGTTTGCTTTTGGGTGTTGTTTAGTTTTGCTGTTTATTAAACTGTATATAATACATTCTGCCCTGTCCGGTGTGGTCATAAGTGTTTGGTGCCTGTGTGGGTACCTGCGCAGGTGTGGGGTCACCTGTGCAGGTATCCCTGACACATGGCTTCGAGTCAGCCGAACATGCTCAGCAGGCTACTCACTGCTGTTCGGCCTATGCTTATAGATGCCGAAGAGCAGTGAGTGAATAGCCGAATGTCGCTGAGCGCCATTCGGCTCGGCTGATCTGCTCGGTCCCTCAGAGGGACCGAGCAGAACAGAAAAATAGTTTAAAAAGTAAAAAAAAGTAAATAGAAAACGATTGTGCTGAGCTAGCAGTGACAGCTAGCTCTGCCCAACAGTTCTCTATTGTTCTGCTGCCGTCAAAAAAAAAAGAAAAAAAACTCTCCCGGGTGCTCTGGGAGCCTCCCGCTCCCGGCTGCCCAGGAGGGAAACACTGATTTTTCTTTTTTTTTCTTTGTTCTGAATAGGAATAGGAAAAAAAAAAATTACCCATTGGAATGCATTGCTAGATTCCTATTGGCTATTTCACTTTGCAATAGCCAATAGTAAACTAGCATTGTACCCGCCCTCTGCTGATGGACCTGATGGAGAACTGCAGGAGAGGGCGGGTACAATGCTAGTTTACTATTGACTATTGCAAATTGAAACAGCCAATAGGAATCTAGCAATGCATTCCAATGGGCAAAACATTTTTTTTTTCTATTCTGACACGGCTCCGTGTCAGAATAAAAAAAAAAGAAACAGCAGTGTTTCTCTCCTTGGCGGCCGGGAGCGGGAGACTCCCAGAGCGCCAGGGAGAGTTTGCTGTTTGGAGATCAGTGTCCCTCGTTAGCAGGTAACCAGGGACGCTGTTCTCTCTGCAAGTGGCCGGAGCCAGGCGTAAGGTCATGGCTCCGCCCAGCTGTCAGAAGCAGGCTGTCGGTCGGCCAATGGCCGGCCGCTTGGCCAGCTTTGGCTTTCAGCGTTACTCAGCCGAGCCGAGGCATATGCGTTCGGCTCAACTGAGCCGCTCGGCCACGTTCGGGAGCTGTACGGGCTATAGTGAATAGCCCGTACAGCACCCATTTGGTTCTACTGAACCAAAGGGGTCCTGGGGCCGAAGCTAGCCGAAGGATCGGCCGAAGCTACGGCTAGATCCTTCGCCAGCTTTGTGAATAGACCCCATAGTGGTGCTTGTTTACTATGGTTGGCAACTTTCTTTAGATGAGCAAAGTGATTTCAGTGACATTTCACTGGTGCAAAAAATCCCACTTACATTAATTGAGCTTCTAAGGTGAAAAGGCAAAACAAACAAAAAATCTATTTCCTTTATTTAGAGGGTATTGGGTGGATGTTTTTGAGATAGTTTTTTATTTGGTGTTCTTTCTATATATGCTTTTTATTTATTTTTCGTGCACTAGATTTCTGTTTATGTTCACCTTGTAGGCAGAGTGCTATTAAATGTATTATTGTCAGATTGCATTCATTCTGTTGCTGGTTTGTAGTTTATGTTCATATGGTTTCCCCTAATCGATGGAGCCATTTTTTTTTTAAATTAAAGGAATAGTCACAAATTGAGTCTTTTTTTTTTTCAATTAAAGGATTTTATCTAAAAGTCTGGACTTTTTACTAACTATTTGATTTAACCCTTTAGTGAATGGGTAGGGGTACCTCTTACTCATTCACAAGGGGGGAGGGCGGCATCTGGGTGCCCCCTTATTTAAAGGGGTACCCCGATGCAAATAAGCCCCCTTGCCCGCAGACCCCCACAACCACCGGGTCAGGGTTTGAGGAAGAGGCCCTTGTCCCCATCGGCACGGGGACACCCTCCCAATGCCGAGGACACGCTCAATCGCCCCCCCCCTTTCCTGCCCTGCCAGGCCAGTGCTCGGATCAAGGGTCTGGGAGGACTGTTAGGGGGGACCCCACGTTTCCTCCCCCCATTTTGGGCGGCTGGGGTTCCCCCTTAAAATTCCTACCAGACCTAAAGGGTCTGATAGGATTTTGGGGGGAACCCCACGCACTTTTTTGTTTTAACTTGGGGGGGTCCCTCCTAACATTCCTACCAGACCTAAAGGGTCTGGTATGAATTGGGGGGAACCTCACGCTTTTTTTTTTTCATCTTCTGTAGACTGTAAAAAAAAACAAAAATTCTAATGTCACTTTGCTGCTAACGAAATTTCGTCCAATAAACGAAATTTCGACCGGACTACCGCTAACCGAATCCAAATCAATTGCGGACCCGAATCCGAAAAACGACTACTGCTAACAAATTTCGTCCGAATCCGAATCCCGCAACGAATTCAATTGGGGACCCGAATCCGAAAAACGAAATATGCAAAATCCGAATCAAAACTAAACTAAACTAAACTAATTTTTTGCTGGTGCACATGTCTACTGAGCAATAAGTCGGTGCTTCTGCTTCCTTCAGGTTCTACAAATGTACTGTCTGTCCTGTACACAGCCCTTGGAGTCCCCACATAGGAAATACAATTATGAAAATACGATCCGGCATGCTTGAAAAATACAAAAATCACATAAATACTACTTTCAGGTGAACTTTCAAATGACATCTCAACATGAATGCTTATTGAAAACACACAGTAGTTCTCTTTTAAACTTTGCTAAACACGTTAATATATATTTCTATGATAGCTTCGTTTAAGTGATTATAATAAATGCCAAATAAAAAACATACACGTGGATGCAGGCGACAATATTAAATATGCAGAGCCGCAGAACGACTCCTCGTGACAGTATATCTGAAGAGTCCTACCAGATCTGAGATGTGATCTAAGCCAGTCAACGACTGCACACCAGAATATTAAGCGACTTTCCAATTTTACTGAGGCTTGCTTGCCAGTCTTCCTGAGCTTTTTGCATTTTAAAGTCTGTGATGCTTAAGATAAAATGTTTTATTTATGCCAGTTAACGTCTCTAAAGCAGCAGGAAAACATTTAATAATCTTGTTTGTCAGCTCATTTGCAAACCTACTGACTAAACTAAAATAAATAATATATCCGCTGACAAATAAGTAGAGACTGTGAGGGATGGAGTTATAGTTCCTGTTTAATTTAATATCGGAAAGATCATACCACATTCTGCCCACACGCTCTGCACAAGTCTTTGGGGAAAACATTCACCATATCAGAATAATTGGGTCCACTTTTTACGACTTAGGAAGTCCATAGACCAGCTGTTCTTGATCTTTTTTACCCCAGAGGAACCCTTAAAATAATTTTCAGGTCTTGGGGAGCTCTGGCTAAAAATTATTTTACACACTGTGAGCTGTAGAAAGTTTATAATAAGATAATAAAGAATGTGGTATAACAAAAGGCGGAGTTATAGATCTTCTGCCCTGCCTTATACAGGGTGAGGGCATGGCATTTCCACCACTAGCTGGAGCCAAGGAGCATATCTCCATTCCAATCACTGTATGATGCCATGAATTGGCCTGATGCTGGGGAGGATGTAACTCCACTTAATGAGTGAAAAGGATGCCCGGGAACCTGAAAGTGACAGAGATGGATGGTTTCCCTGGACTGGGAGAACGAAAATCCATCCAACAGAGCTGGAGAAGGGCACACTGGTAAGGTAAGTGTTCACTAATGTACAAGAATGCTGTACATTCTTGCACATTAAGGCAAAAACACACCCTTCACACAGCGGTTTACTTCTACTTTAACCTTTCACTGCCAAGGCATTTATTTTGCACACATGTTATAAACCACATTTTAGACTTGAAAAATACTTAAACTCCCCAAGAGTTAAATATTTACTGAAATCACAGCTTCTGTGGAATAAAATGGTGGCAGTTTCAAATCTTTACGTGGCACGATATTTGCGCAACTCTTTATCAAACCCCAATTTTCTGTAAAAATTACACTTACATTATTTTTGCTGCCCCAAAACATATATAATACCCATTTTAAGTAAAGTTTAAAGGATACATTTAAAAGATGAGGTTATCCCGAGTAAATAGATACCCAACATGCCAAGCTCAAACATTAAGTGTGCCCATGAAACAACAACAAAATACAGTACCCCAAATTGTCCATAGGTGAAAACGGTTAAAGGACTGTACAGGTCATCAGTTTAGTGTTATCTGTGAATAATGACCCTAGAATCATTGCTCTCACTCTGGTCGCAGTCAGATTTTATAAATAGGCGCAGCCGATGCGTGTTTCATTTACTATACGCACATTCGCGGGGGAAGGGGACTTTAAAATGTTTTTGTATTTTTACATTTATTTTTTCTTACTTTATTTTTTAAACTTTTTTTGTTTACTTCATTGCTATCACATAGCGGGGCTCACAACTCCCCTATGTGATACCATATTAGGTGTGGACAGATACTGTTTAAGTTGACATTAGGGTTGTATTAGACCCCTAGTGTCACCTTTCTACTGCAAACTAAAATTGCACCCATGTATTGGTCGTTAATGTAGGTCAGAGATTATCAATCCACCACTGCACACCACTTACAGAACCTCTTGCAACTTCAAGAGGAATCCTAGGGTTCCATGAACGTTGGTTAAGAAATGTTGCTTTAGACAAATGGCAGCAACCTGTTTGCACTGATCAAAGTTGTTTTAAAAGAGAACTATTGGGAGAGTAAAATATACTATTCCCAATAGTTAGAGCTGGCCTGTGACACTGCAGATGTGATAGCAGCTATTCATTCACTGGGGACCGTCAAGGGGAAGCAACCATGAAGTTTATAGCAGAAGGGTGAAAGCCAGCTACGTAAGGCATACTGACGTGGTTAGCTGGAAACAGTTGTGTTCCGCCATATGTCTTACGTCGTTGGCAGGGAAAGGGTTACACTAATCCTTTAAACTTGTAATTTAAATGTTTTGTGTATTTGCTGCATTGCCCTCAAAGTTATATGAAAAACACCCTGTACACTTCTTTTTTCTACAAGGCTGTGCCCAACTTCCATGCGTTTTCTTTTTGTCAATAGCTTGCCTAGTGGCCCTACAAATAACCATGACTGACAATTAATATGTGCTCCCTATTGACTTCAGCACATCAATCGAATTTTGGACACATTGAGGAGAATTTATAAAAACTGGAGCAGACAAAAACTGGAGCAGCTGTGCATGGCAACCAATCAGCTTCTCTCTTTCATTTTCAAATCTTAACTGAACAAACCGAAGAGAGAAGCTGATTGGATGCCATGCACATTTTATCTTCTCCAGTTTTGATAAATTCCCCCCAATTGAATATTGTCAGATTTGATCATCACTAAAAGTCTTTACATACCTCAATATTATTTAGCAAAGCCAAAGAGTCTCTATAAAAGTGCAGAACAAGATTGCGGCGAGTTTGTGTTTGAAGTTCTATCTCTGCTTTCCTTGGTGTCGTTTAGGTGATCTTTACATCAAGCAATTTGTAAAGATCACAGTCACAGTGAGAAGTTTGTGTACATACTAAAGTACACTCAGAATGTTTTGTGTCATCTGTAGTTTAAACTTTCTATATTAAAATTGATTTACCCACTGTATAGAGTGGCATCAACTAAATAAATGGCATTTTCTGTGTTGGTAAAAGTAAGTAGATTTGTGAGGTTTTTTTAAATCAATAAGCATACATACAACCCCAACCACTAAAATATTTTAAGGTTTAGGTTTTACACCCATTTTAAACAAAGCAGTAATTATTCAACAGAAACTGAGGGGCAAAGTATGTTGTACGTATGGTGAGGGTTATTGCCTTTGGGTCAAACTGGCTTATTGATAGGTTTCATGCTGTACACATATATCATTAACATATAGGTGGATATATTTTAGTTATACTAGTAAGCCTTAGCAGCTTTGGGCAAGTAACCTAACAACAGCATTAGTCTTAGATGATTATGTGTGAGGGGAGAGGTCTGGGAGTACAGGGTGAGGGACATGAGAATTTACTTAGATCCCATTAGTGCTGAGGGATCAGTCAAATCATATTCTGTAGTCTCTACACCCAAAAAATACCCCTTAATAGTCGCTGGCAATCTATTTTGACAACAAATACTTGGGTCAAGGAGATGTGATTTATACAGTGCAGGAGTCAAGAGTTTGTATAGTAAACCCCATTGTGGTTTCCGTGTAAATAAAATAAAGAAAACTCATACATTGGTGCTCAGTGGGAATAAAATGAAGCCCATTCATACACTGGTGTCAGTGGGTTTAAAATAAAGCCCATTTCTGCATTAATGAGGCAGTAAAAAAAACTTAATTTATGCTTTGGTCTTAGTGAGAATGTAATAAAGCCCATCGGTGTAAATAAAATAAAATGAAGCTCATCCATGCATTGGTGTTGAAGAGCAGTAAATTTAAACTCATTCATGCATTGGTGTCAGTGGGAGTAATGCCCAATTCTACGCTAGTGTCATTGGGAGTAAAATAAAGCCCATTTATACATTGGTAGTCAGTGGAAATAATATTAAAAAAAATAAATAAATCTTATGGTGTTAGTGTGAGTAAAATAAAGGTCCATTCTTACATTGGTGTACATGGGGGAACATGGAAGAGAAATACTGGCCATATTTAAACAAAGTCTGAGCCTACTAACTGTATTTAACACACACATATTCCCCAGTCCTTGTAAGATAAAACCCATGTATACATTTGTGTAAGTGGGCATATAGCATACAGATATTTTGCAGTTTACGTTTATAATAAATAATTAATTACTGAACCACAAGAGGACTTCAATGGGAGTATATAAGCCCTTTAAACAGTATAAAGCCATTTCATGCACTGGTGTCAGTAGAAGTAAAATAAACCCCATTAAAGTTGGAATAAAAAATGCATTGGAGTCAGTGTTAGTAAAGCAACACCCATTCATTCAATGCTGGTCAGTAGGAGAAAAATAAAGCCCAATCATGGACTGGTGTTAGCTGGAGTAAAATAAAGTAAAATATACTGAGGGGAATTTATCAATACTGGAGCAGACAAAATCTGGAGCAGTTGCCCAGGGTAACCAATCAGCTTCTCTGTTCATCAAGAGAGGTGATGATTGGTTGCTGTGCACAGCTGCTCCTGATTCTGTCGGATCCAGTTTTGATAAATTCCTCTCACTGTATATGGCACTCTGACAAAGCCGTTGAAATGCAACAGTAGGATGCTCTAGTTGCTTGTATGAACCCCTGAGCACCTTACCTTGCAGCACATTGCCCCCACCCAGAGATCTTAAGCCACACTTGTAAACATCTGGTTTACCCTGGATTTAATGTGGTCCTTCAGACACCTATGATAATTCTATTAATTTCTGGGTATGATCCATCCATTTTGTATTAACCCGGCTCTCTGCATATCATTAGGCACCACTGTGGGAGGATTCATCTATACTTGCATGAACACAGTATGCAGGAGAAACTTTATAATAACATTTTAACTTGTGGGTCCTGGATTTGGAGGCTGCATCACTCGATGAGTACCACAACAAGCTTTGAATGTGTGGGGTTTACAATATGTTTGGGGATTGAAAGACTAATAAATTACACAACTTATATGCATTGTATGCAAGTATCTATACCTGTTCAAGTGCATACTAAAAAGCATTGTAAGTCATACTTTAATATAGTCCCAATGCTGGATGCCTGCGATGTGTTGTATGCCTGAGATCAGTTTATAATAAATACAGGTTTTATTACACAAGTGCCTATATGTGTAATCCCAGGTCAAACCTAAGGGCAAATCATTACCATTGATAGTGGTTCACAATCACTCATGTGTGATGTGTATGTCTTCAGCTCCTTCCCTTTGGATCCCAGATGATCCTTGCCGAGGACCTTGTTGGATTATAAATAAAGTGCTTCACTCTCTAAGCTATGCAGCATTTGTATGGATTGGAATGTTATGTTGTGGCTTTATCAAAACTATATTTAGACAGACTTCAGGGTGGAGGTTTTCAGATACTTGCATTTCAAATTTTTCCAGTATTTAAAAAAAACAATTTGCATTGTGCTGACAATGTAAATACTTTTTTTTTTTGTTAAAGATCAAACTCATTTTAGATTGTGATTTTTGTGTACTGTAATGGAATTTTTTAGATTGCAAATATAGTCTATTTAGTGGAAATATAATAACATTTTCTGTTTTTATAAATAGACAGTACTCTATAAAAATTATTTTTGTTTAATTTCTATACTAGTATTTTCTCAGAAATAATAAGCATGGGTCCACATAACACTATTTTCATCCAGATGACTGTCAGTAGCAATAAAATAAAGTCAGTTTAAGCATTGGTGTTCAGTGGGAGTAAAATCAAGCTAATTCATGTATTGGTGTCAGTGGGAGTAAAATGAACCTAATTCATGCACTGGTGTCAGTGGGAACAAAACATAGCCCATTCATGTATTGTCATATTCATGGTTGGATTTCACCTAAGGCTCATATATGCATTATAAATCACACACTCACTCCCTTTTAATTGTTTTAAATTTGAAGCTCCCATGTGCTCAGTCTGCTTTTTTTTTAAACTTTTGCTCAGTTAGGGCAGCTACGTACTATCCATACACTGGCCTCCCCTAAATTCCAGTAAGCCTATAACGCAGACTTTTCTACCCATACTATGGATGCTAACAATTATCCCAAAAGGCATCACCAGACATTGTACATGGCATAATGTGAGGTATGGATCACACCAATATGGTGGCTGAATTCCACAACAGAAGTCACATAGAAAGAAAGATGGTGGATCGAAGTACCACATCCGTGATTAGTCACTAATTTATGCCCATGGGAGAAAATATCAGACTTTAATAGTACCATCAAGAATCCAGTGTAGCTTATTTTGTTTTGTTTATTATTTAGTATTGATTATTAGTTTAGTATTTCTTTAACACCAAACAAGAAAGAAAGTTTTTTTCTCCAAAAGGTAAGAGCATATTAGCACCTTATATTACAAAAGGATAGCATAAGGAAGGCCCCCCGAGGGCAGGACTCATTTATCACCAACCAGCTATAACTAAAATATTATGATTATATACTAAATATATTATAATAAATATTATTTAAATCATATTTAAACAATATTGATGTTACAAATCTTAGATGCTAGTAATTTGATGTAGAAATCACATTTTAATACATTTCACAGGTAAATAGCTTGCTTGGGCCCTTGGGGTAGTGTAATAAAATATATGTCCTTTTAGCAGTCTAATAAGCATCAGGACCCATCAATTTAGCAAATGTAGAGAACGCAAATGACATGGGAAAGAATGAGTACTCACTGCGCTATTTTCAAGTCTACATGCCATTTTCTATACACTGGCTGCATATGATACGTATTTCTTGCATCAGAGGAAGACCTCAGTGGTCATAAAGACCTTCAGCTTTTAAACTGAGATGATTAATCTGGGTTGTAGTCCAATTAGTAACTAGTTGCACTCTGGCAACTGCTGCAGAAAGACTGCCTTAAGGACCATACTGATCCCTAAATTATACTGGTGAAATTAGACTCATGGAGCACATGCAATAAGGCCACCTACATAAGTGATAGAAAAGACAGAGTAGAACCCACTGGAGCTATAATTATACATCTTGTTTACATGCTAATGTAAGTGAGATGGTCAGGAGAACTCAGAAGGGTCCCAGTAGATTTTGAAGGACCCATGAAAGGTCAAATTCATACTAATTCATTTTCTGACATGCAGCCACAGACATATACCTGCCTATTAAATTAGGGTCCCCACCCCATGCCAAAATGCTGCATCATAACTGTAAAAAAAAAAAAAAGCTGTGAAAAACAGTTCAAAAGCATACTTTCCACACCCTTGGCTTCCACGTGCGGCACTCAGGGTGTCATCACAATCTTTCTGGCAAGATCCTGGATAAAATGGGATCACTCTGTGCGTTCACAGTGCATCCTAGGCCAGGAAGAATTCTTCAGGCAGAATCCACAGGTGAAAATAAATAACAATGCCTGAAAAAAAGAAAACAAATGCAGCCACCACATCTAGGGACTGGTACAATACAATATATTACATTTTAGCTTTAGGGCTTACATAAAATGTAAGGCTTCCTTAGACTGCTTCAAGGCTTATGATTTACAGTAAAATGTATCATTTTCCCTTTGCCCTAATTTTGGTGAAATATGTTTTTATTAGGTTTTAGGAAGCGATTCAAATAGTAGACCAAGAAAAGAACAAAAAGCAAGAAAAATTACATGAGCTGAATAATCACACAGAATATGTATCACACAGAAGCATTAATTAGCAGTAGAGTGGGAACAAAGAGATAATTGTGCATATTTGTCTGCTTTACAGGGACAAAAGTACATGTCTGCCTAGTGATAATATCCAAAACATAGCGTATCGTGTAAAAGAACATTTCAACATGGTTACATGGCAAAAAGAAAATTTAACAAGACTTTTAAATGCATCTGGAACCCATGCTGGCTTGAAGGCTTAAAGACTGTTATAATCAGATACTACCAGGATATCCTTATGCATAATGTCAATTGTGTCTGAATTAAAAAATGAAAAGTTTACTATCTAATAGGGAACATTTATAAATATTAGTGTGCCTAAGTTTTTGTCTGAAATTCTTCCTGAGAAATAGCTGTGCACTTTTCCTTTTCTGTTGTCTCATAGTTGTATATCTGCAGTACATGCAGAAGGCTGCTGGCAGGGCCATTCACTGAGCAGATTTCACCAAGTTTATCAAAAGGGTCAAACGTTTGAAAAAAGGTAAGCTTTAAAAGGGTCCACCATTGGTGGTAGGCAGGAGGGACATTAAGTATACCTCAGGCTGAACTAAACATATAACGTTTTCTGTGTTGTTTAAGGCCAATTATTTGTTGTAATGTTTCTTGTTTTTGCTATCCCTTATTTCTCAGCTTATATGTATTAAAAAAAAATTTAAAAAATTCAAGCACATTTTCTATAACAGCATATAAAAAATGCACAGAGATCATACCATATACATTTTTGGCAGGTGGAGTCTACAGAGAGATGTTAACAGAAACATTTTCGTTAGCGTTCCATTTCTGTATATATATCTCCCGCCTGTAACATCCATATAATGGCTCCGCTTTGTCTCTTTCATATTGCTCTCTTGACACATTTAGGTCTATTTAAAAGTTATCTCTTTGAAACACACTTGACTCCCACTTTTAGATATGCACTTTATATATTTCATTTGGTTCTGAGTCATATTTTTATAGACGATCTACAAACAATACCATTTTGCTCATGAATGTTTTATTAAATTTTTTGACCTGGCGAACCAGATTCAAGGATGTTCAGTAAAGAGAAGTCTATGGAAACTTTTAAAAATAAAAATGTATTCTAATTCTCACTTTTCAATGCGCTGAACAGCGGGCTCTGAGAAATGGCAATCTGTCTCATTGCCAGCTTTGTTTGAAGCCGTAGTCTTCAGAGGCTTCTTGTCTAATGGAAGGGTCCTGGTGTCCTGCTGGGGTACTTTTGCTGTCACAAGTGCCAGAAAAATCAATTGTCACTCCAGCATTGTGTGACTACATTTGATCTCCTGTTCCTACGGAACATGCCGAAGCCCAGAAGCCATATGAAAGTGATGGCTATGTCTTCTCTAGTACACCATGGTGTGTTTTTCTAAAATGCCAAGAGTGGAAGAAAAAAAGACGACATATATAAAGGTAAAGATAAATAGAGAGAGAGAGAGAGAGAGAGAGAGAGAGAGAGAGAGAGATAGTTGAGTGAGTAGTGGAAAGGAGATTATTTTTTTGGCATATTTTCAGATTTTCGCACATATCTTCATAAGTGATAAGTGGACAAATTGTAATCTTGCCAAAAATAAAATCACATAACACTTTAGAAACTGCATATACAGTCACATGTATTGTAGTATGATACAGGACTTTTCAGCCTTTTTTTGTAAACAAGTACAGGGGTTGCCATTTCTAACCTTTATGAAAATGCTAGTTACCTGTCTGTCAATACTGACAGTAATACTTTCTGAGTCATTGATCTAAATACATGAATCAGCTAAGTAAATTAGAAATCTTTAAAGCCATTAGATTTGCGTGACCAATATTAATGTGCATTTATCAAATTTTTTTAATTGGAGTGATCAGTGGATTATGGGTGCAATGCATAGGGTCCTTATTGGCGTAAGGCCCCTTTCATGTGGGCTTTCCGATCAGGTCCGTCTGTCTGTTTTTCAGGCAGACCTGATCAGAAGCCCATGGTCCGATCAGGAAGGGATCCATGCAGGGATCCCCTCCTGATCATAACAGATGTCACCTTTGTGACATCTGTGTCCATGTATTTTCTTGCAATGGAGGAAAAAAACGGACATTTCCGGACCCATGTTAGTGTATGGGCAGTCGGATCTAAACTGGTGTCCATTTATATTTAGTTACCTCTAATATGGAATGATCAGGTCCAGTTGAACAGATCTTTAATCCGTCTGTTTCTCTGGACCTGGCCAGAACCGGGGGTATCTGGATGTAAACTGACACTCATCCGTTTAGATCTGGCTGCCCATACACTAACATCAGACTTCCTTTCAGAAAGCCTGTGTAAAAAAGGCCTTAGTCTTTGGGCAGTTGGATCAAAATGGACCGGCATTGGTTTACATCCAGTTAACTCTGGCTCAGGCCAGATAAAAAATAAAAAAAAACAGACCAGGGATCTGTTTCACCAGACCTGATCGTGCTGGATTGGTGGTAACCGGATGTAAACAGACGCTTGTCTGTTTTGATCTGGCTGCCCATACACTAACATGGGTCTGGTAATGTCAGTTCTTTTCCTCCATCGCAAGATAGAGGATAAAACTGGATGGACACAGATGTGACACAATGGTGACATCCATACCAATTAGAAGGGGATCCATGCATGTATCCCTTCCTGATTAGACTGTGTGAAAGGGGCAAAATTAATTAATGGACTACAAGTTCAGTGAAGTCACTAAACTTGTACTCCATTGAGATCTATGAGTCCCTCTGCCATGGTGGGAGATGGGACTAGTGGTCTCTCCAGTCAAAGATCCGTATGAATTGATGGCATGACTGTGCAGGTGGAATCACTTAGAGCAGCACCAAATTCAAATTAGTGTAGAATTCACGCAGGGAGAAAGACCCCACGATTCAGGTAACTGTGTGTGCATGTGGGTATGTTTTTGAGGGGGGCTTTTGAGGGAGGGGAGTTAGGAAATGTGACTGGTGCATGTTGCACCGTAAATATGGGTGTAAAATGCAACATGCTCTGCATGATGGAGTATGCTTTTAAAAAGTTGCTATGTCGGGAAGTGTTGATGGTTTTTTTGCACAAGGGCAGAATAACACAGAGCTAGAAACACAGGAGGATAAAAAAAGAAAATTGTATGAATGTTCGAGTTTTTCTTAAACAACTAGTGACCCCTGGATGATTTATTGTATAAAATCATCCTTTAAAAAAAAAGATGATTTGTTGGAATTACAGGACTCACTGTAGAACTTACCCCCGTCAGCAATGATATTTAGATATAGTATAATACAATGTATCTATTTACCTGCCTGTTTATGTCTGTACAGCATTTTCTTAAGAAGCACTTTAATACAAAGTGGTATAAAAATGATGTATTATGCCATTCGGCGGGCACATTAAAGTAGTAAATTAAGTTACCATGGATATTAGCTACAACTGGAAATAAAAAGCATCCTGTCTTGTAATGTAATGCCTAAAATACTGCTTTATGTTTTCTCTTCATTTCACAGTGAAATGTAAAGTAATTGATTAGCCATTACAAGCTTGCTTAATATATCCAAGAGCCGAACCATTGGTAAATGTCTTGAATTGAAAACTAATAAAAAGCAATAGGTAAAGTAAATAAAGTTGACTTTGAAATATAGTGACTGGGTCTTTTTTTCTTGAATGCTGAAGATATGTTTTCATTCTCCTTCACTTCTTCACATCTCCAATATATTCTTCTTTAAAGATGAATACAAAAACTACAGTCAACACATTCTTGTAAATTTAGAATATTATAGATTCTGTAAGTTGCAAGCTGGAGGCATGTCAACCATGTATTTAACACTTGTTTTGTTGTTATTGTCTTTCAATAGCCAACACGGTTAAAATATAAGTTCCTTAAAGAAGAATTCCAAGCATGTAAACAAAAAATAACCATTGCAATGGGGCTAAGTGCTAGTTTTAGTCTAGGGTCTTAATAAAGGAAATACACTCACCTGATCTTTGTGCCAGTGTGGATGGTTGGTGATTGGCCACTCAAAATATCCAGCATGGTCATATAGTGGCTGGAAAAGAGTACTAAACCAATAGAAAGCTGTTGTGACTTGTGGTTCACACAATGGGGTCTATTCACGAAGCTGCCAAAGCATCTGGCCGTAGCTTCGGCCGATCCTTTGGCTAGCTTAGGCCCCAGGACCCCTTCGGTTCAGTAGCTCCCGATCATGGCCGAGCGGCTCAGTCTGTCACGTCTGCAGTTTTTACAATAGTGGATCTCAACTGCGGAGTAATAGGATCAATCAGATACGAATCTCAGGCGTCACTCACAATCTCAACGGTGAGTTTGAGATTCTACCATCACGTGATCAAAGGAAAAACAACACAATTCAACACAGTACTATTGCTTCATAGACTGTGGGTTGGTAGTTGAAACACTAGAATGCAGTGGCTGCGGCAGGGTTAAGAGCGGATACTCAGTAAGTCTAACACACAGTTCATATCAGCCTGCAGGCAGGCAGAGGAGAGGTGCTCTCTCACAGATAGGGTACTTGCGATTGGCAGTAGCTGAGTGATTGCTGAGACTCCCAGGTGACTCCAGTAGCAGAACTGAGCAGGTCCGTCTTCCAGATGGCAGCAGGGGGATGAGCAGGGTCCGGTTGGTAACAGTCCCATACACAGGTTCGTGAGGCAGCAGGCGTTCAGACAACAATCACAGAACGCCATGGTGCCTCATCAGTGCCCTTAAATAGGGCCAGGAAGTTGAGGAGGGATCGCTGATTGGTCCGAACGACTTCCGCGTTCCACCATGGAACGCAGCCGCCGCGTCACAACCCGGAGTTCGTGCGTCTTCCGCGTTCCACGGTGGGACGCAGAGGACCGCGGCAGACAAACAAGAGGCCGCCCCGTCGGCGGCATTACACAGTCGAGCCGAACGCATATGGCTCCGCTGAGCCGTGCTGAAAGCCGAAGCTGGCCGAGCGACCGGCCATTGGCCGGCCGACAGCCTGCTTCTGACAGCTGGGCGGAGAGACAGCTGGGCACCTGCAGAGAGATCAGCGTCCCTGGTTACCTGCTAACCAGGGACACTGATCTCCAAACAGCTAACTCTCCCGGGCGCCCCGGGAGTCTTCTGATCACGGCCGCCAAGGAGAGAAACACAGCTGTCTTTTTTTTCTATATTCTTACACGAGCGATGTCAGCATAGAAAAAAAAAAATCACATTGAAAAGCATTGGGACATTACTATGTACGGCTTAAATCAGCCCTACCAGCCTGAAGTGAATAGCCGAACAGTGTGGGCTTAAATGATAGACAATTCACTGTGAAGACTACTCCTTCATTACCAGATTGTAAAAGGATCCTTTTGTTACTAAAATTATTTCCCCACATAGAAACAGTGTTCTATTTAACCACAGACTTGGGCTAAAATCCACAACACCAGTGGCTCTTATAAAATGAACCAAAGCTTACTGAATTAGCAGCATCAATGGCAAGGTTGAGATCTTCATTACTTTTTTTTTTTTAAATGTCAAACGGATCTGCCTTTGAAAGAATTTAAATACAGGAACAACATCAACATGTCCTTTTTGAAATCAAATTTAAATCAAATTTAAATTAAATCAGATAACCTGATATGAAAGAATGGAGACTTTACCCATGCAGTAGCTAGTAGCTAAATACAAATTGTGAGAATTGTATTTTTTACATGTAACAAAGACTAATATGCCTTAAAAAAAACATAATTCTTTCAGCATTGCTTTATTTTTACTTAAAAGGCAGCAAACAAAATCTGGTAACTTACTGATCTTGACAACTGGCAATCTAAATGCAATTTTAGTTGTTTCTATCATAATCCTGAGGAAATCTTTCGGACCCATAAATAAAAAATTAGTGAACAGCAGAGTGAAAGCCAAACTCAAAATATATATTTTTTTTTTATTGTAGACAGAAACAAAACAAGATAAAAACACCCCATTTGTCATAGGCATTTGTCATAAAAATAAAACTGTCAAACTGAAAGCCTGAAGAGTTATATATGTCAGGACAAATTGGTTATATTCTGAATGCTGATATGATGTCTGTTTTGGTTAAAAGAGACTCAGGGCCTAATGGCTTGGTTTATCCTAAGCATCATCAAATATTTCATTACTAACAGATGTTAACCCTTAGTCTATTTAATTGTTTAATAAGGTGTAGACCCTAAAGGTAAAAAAAAGGTGATGTATTAACCTAAAAGAATTAGCCTCATTATTTGGCACAATACAAAAAGCAGACAGACTAAATATTCAAAAGGAAGACCTTCAATGTGACAGTCTTTAATTTCTTTGAACATTTTTGTCCCTATCTTTATAAAATTATTAATTGACTTGAGGTTTTCTGTTTGGATACATTAGCAGTCATTAGAGCACCTTCCACTCCCACTGGCATTGGAATTTATAAGAAACAGATACTTTGCAGTTGGCTATTTGCATTGACTGTTGTTCAATGGCAAAGAAGACGCCCTACCTGATAACAACAGAAGTGATTGGCCAAAGGCTTAAATTAAGGCAGTCTTTTTGGAAGCAAAATATTGTTGCCCATGACACTTGTACATAAAGCCATTTAGCCAGTTAAAAAGTGGTCTAGCTACTGGCCTACATATGTCTTCCCTAGACTTCTCATTATTCCTCTTATTTGAATTACCAAATACTTGGCAGGTGGAAGAATTATCAACATAGTCACAGCTATAGCCATAGCTTCATAAAACAGTTTTCTGGAACTCCTTCTACTCTGACAGATTGAACAGGGGATTGACATGTACAATGCAATGCTGCTGTGTCAGATTAACCGGGCTAGGGAGTGGTGCAGTGATCAAATGATCTCTTACATAGTTACATAGTTACATAGTATTTGAGGTTGAATAAAGACATTAGTCCATCAAGTCCAACCTATTAGGATCTCAATTATATTTTGAGTTGAACTGGGAGTTTTATCTTGTGTGTCAAACCCATTTCCCTCCTGAGTGTATACTGAGGAGAAAAAAGCGTTCAGCGCCTCGGCCCTCTCCTTGTCGTTTGTGACTAGCTTCCCGCTTTCATCCTTTATTGGGCCTATCTGCTCCTTTCTCACCTTTTTACTGTTAATATATTGGTAAAATTTTTTGGGGTTCTTTTTACTATCTGCGGCGATATGCTTTTCGCACTCAGTTTTAGCTGCCCGGATTTCTAGTTTGCATTTTTTGTTACATTCTTTGTAGTTAAGGAACGCCAATGCCGTCCCTTCCGTCTTATATTTTATAAATGTCGCTCTCTTGTCCTTGACGTGTTGTTTTACAGTTTTATTAAACCATATTGGTTTAGTCTTTGATCTTTTATTTTTGCTCCCTAAAGGTATACACTTTGAAGTAGCAGTATGTAGTGTGTTTTTAAAACAATCCCACATCTGGTCTGTGTTTAGGTTTTGAAATAAGTTTTCCCATTTTAATTCCCCCACTAGGTTGCGCAGCTTATCAAAGTTGGCCCTTCTGAAGTTTAGGGT
Organism: Nanorana parkeri; assembly: GCF_000935625.1. Lineage (NCBI taxonomy): Eukaryota > Metazoa > Chordata > Amphibia > Anura > Dicroglossidae > Nanorana > Nanorana parkeri. The sequence goes on from NW_017307560.1 coordinate 269,885, forward strand.
TCTAGTCCTTCCAGTACACTTCCCTTTTCTGTGTTCAATATTAAAAGTAATCACATTGTGATCACTATTACCCAATGACTCCCCAATTACAATATCCTCGATTAACTCTGCATTATTAGTGACAATTAGATCTAAGATGGCATTTTTTCTGGTAGGAGTCTCCACCATCTGGTCCATGAAATTGTCGCGCAACATGTTTAGAAATCGCCCCGCCTTTGCCGAACCCGAAGTTCCGTTGGCCCAATTGATGTCTGGGTAATTGAAGTCACCCATCACGACTACATTGCCCTCTCTCCCAGCTGTTCCTATCTGCGAGTGAAGATTGACTTCTCCCTCTTCCCCTATATTTGGAGGTTTATAGCAAATACCCATGAGCAGTTTACGGCTAGCGTCCGTCATATCTCTTAATCACTTCCTGATTCTGTGGTAAACAAAGAGGTCACATGAGTACTGTTGATTACTAATACCACTAGTAGAGTCTGGCATAGGACCAATGTGTCCTTTGTCATAGACTTTAGGTGCCTTCTTAGGAAAAAGCTGTGTCTGATTGACATAAGTAATATATAGCTGCCTTACTGCACTCCTTACCGGTATAGGATGTTCCTTGAAATCCTGGTGGGTGCTCGTAATGACCATGGATGGCGCCATGAAGATATACAAGTTTTCAAAAGGATGTCACCAGCACACCATTTTAAGTGAAAAATCAACAAAAGTCCATTTATTAATGGAGTACTGTCATTCCAGTACAAGCGTTTTCAGGGCCGCACAGGGTCTCCTTTATCAGGCTCAGAATTAGTCATTCAGCCCCAAAAGTGCTTGTACTGGAATGACAGTACTCCATTATTAAATGTCTTTTGTTGATTTCACTTAAATGGTGTGCTGGTGACATCCTTTTGAAAACATGTGTCTGATTTGACACGGACTTCTGTCAAGATTTTGGGAATCATCTTTGACACAGTGGGGTTATACAGTATAAAGCCCCTGCCGCTTCACTTCTGGAGACCACAATGTGGGAAGTACAGGTAGGGACAGGTACCTGCTTGTACGGAAACAAGATGTTTAGCATTAGGGACAGGTTTCAGATGAGGGGGGATAGTTAAGGGGCCCTCCCAGACTCCCTTGGAGTCTGAGAGTATGCTTACTACTTTTCAGGTGAATTAGTCTGGTGTATTTCTGCACACCACTCTTCTATGATAGAACCCCTTTATGAAGGTGGCCTCTAAGAAGTCTCATGGGAACACATTTAAGGAAGAAGTTGTTCCACCTGTTCCCTTTAAATCTCTGTCCCATAGTTAGTCCTGTCCACAAGGTAGCAAAAAAAGAAAGAAAACCTAAGTATTCCTCTTCAACTTCTCTAAGATTTTAGTTGCATATATTTGCAAATATACGGGAAAGCCACACTGCCGCATAGAGGCACATCTGATAAGTATGGTCCCTAACTCTAAACTATATATGTTGCATGGTTGGGAACTTAGTTTAGAGTTAGGGATCACACTTATCAGAGGTGCCTCTGATCAAACATATCAGAGTGGCTGCTATTGTTGCTTTTTTATAATAGAAGGCCGATTTCCTCCTTACACCTTTTTAACATTGGCAGCCAGAGCTGGGCAGCTTGAAGTGCACTATTTTTAAACAAACGTAACACTGGTGGACAACCTATAATGCACTTCTATAGGGCTCCTACTTATACCCCTTAACACCGGTGGGCAAAGTGTTTGAATGGTCAATAGCTATAGTCAAGCAATCCTAGGGCCCATTTGCACCAGCAACACTGTGCTGCATTACCCAATGCAGTCCCAACAAAAGAACGCAATTTGACTTATGTTCTATTATTGCTTCAGTTCACACTAATGCACTGTGTTGCGGTGTGCTGAAAAAGCATAGATCAAGCTGCATGTTTGCACATTGTCACACATTTCAACACGCTGTAGTGGATCACAGTGATCTGCATACCAATAACACTATTTAAAGACAAACACTACAATGCGTGCTAACGATGCATTGTATCACCCATTTAAACACACACTATTGCGCATGCATTATTATGTGATTGGGCCCTTAATTAATATGTAGGTGCAGTCAGGGCCACTCAGAGACTCACCTTCCTCCTCTGAGCCTGTGATGTGTACCAATTAGGAGGAGCTTCTCATTTGTGGTCAACCAGAACCAAGCTGACTTAATCAGGTAGCTCAATGCATATTTATATTGTACAATCTCTTACATAAACGGGTCCCTCACTGGCCCTGGGCACCATAGCAGCTGTCTGACCTGCTATGGCCGTAGTTACATCCTTGGTTAAAGACCAAAACACCCTGCTGCCTCTCTATGCCTATGTAACATAAGACATTTCTGTAGTTCCATTTACTATTTAATTGGCAAAGTTATTTTTCCTCTGCTCTTTCACAGTAAATCAAAGCATTTGAAGGAGGGGAAAAAAAAGAACCATATTACTTTGCAAAAGCCATAAAATCACCCAACAATTTGCTTGTACTGTTCAACAGAACTACCAACTCTTCATTTACCACAATCTATAGCATCAACTTTTGATTAAGTTTCCAGTAATAATTATATGTTTTGGTTTAATTCCAGCCGAGAATTTAATGGGACTCATTCCGACAAGACACAGGAAATTGTCCCAATAGATGCTCATTTGGAAACGGTCCACTTGCAATTACCACTGTGCCGCGCTGTGCAAGATTAAAAGCACAGACAGTGTAATTCCCACCTTGTGTCCTCGACTCTACGGAGAGTCTTCTCATCCAGGCTGTCCATCTGGGGAGCAAACAGCATGTACACTTTGATGAGAAACCCAGGCCGACCGACCAGCTGTGAAAAAAAATAGATTACACTTGTCATTTTTTTTCTTCTCCAAGGTAATTTGCTGTGAGTTAAAATATAATTTCTTTGAAGGTGCTTGCTTTTCAAAAAGAAAAATCCTGGGGATGAGCTTGATTTATATTTAAAAGTTCAACACACATTTTATTTGCCAAGGCTAATTTTTGTTGGGAAAGGCAAACAGTACCGCAACCAGGATACAGAATGATGAAAGGTAAAGCTCTTTAAAAAAAGCACTGCACAAAATGGATTATTAAGTAAATGGCATGGAGCACACGGCATGATGTCATAATAGATGTTTGATACGGAGCACTAGAAAGTGGATTGTGGGTTACGCTTATTATAGCCCAGCTGGTCGGAAATGCTTTGATAGTACTGAATTGGTATAAAGTGAGGAGGATTGCACCTTTCAGCCCTGGCAGGGGGGATGGCTGAGAAAGTGGTAGCAACTAAGCCTTTGTATAAAACCAGTGTGGAATTACAACTCCATAAAAACCTTGAGACACTCTAGTGTCTGCTGCTTGGATGATTCTATAATAGGTGTGGTAAGCCTGTTCCTATAGAAGCCGCTACAGGAGAGGATGCAGGGGCACACATACCTTTAGGGACCTAGGGGTCCATTAATACTATATGTGGTTTGGGTTTGAATTTTTTGAACCGTCTGGCATATGCGTACCTAAAATGTTTTTCATTTTGGATAGAGTCTGGAAGGTTTAGAACCCCTATCAAGTTTTTATTGCTGAATCTGTCCCCACTAGGTAGATTCACCCTTTCTATTTGTCCTGGTGATTATCATTACTTGGACAAACAAAAATGGAAAATCAAAGGTTTTTCAGCTGTCATCAGAACGAGAGGTAAGGTTAAAAAACTTCCAAAGTGGACTTTTGTTCTTTAAACAACTGTCTAAAAAGGGAAGTATACCTTCCTGCTGTGCCTCCAGGACATTAACAGGTCTATTCACAAAAGGGTCATGAGTTTAGAGAAGGCAGGAGAAGTGAACAATCAGAAGTGCTGATTTGGAAAAATTCTCCAAATCAGCTCACTTTCCAGTTCAGCGATGTTGTCCTAGATTGTTCACTTCTCCTGTCTTCTCCAAACTCTTCAACCTGTTGTGAATAATCCTGTTAGTGAAGGGAAATCTTCCCAACAGTACACAGACATAAAAAGGAAATACTAAGAAGAGGTGGAAGATAGGTGCTGGATACAGATCTTCAGCCAAAAGGAATGAATTCTAGGGTCTAGCTGATCTGTTTATGTTCAGCAGCTCTACACAAAATGGGGGGCACGTCTCCGATACAGAGCTTTCCCAAACTGGGAGGTTACTATGGGGTCTATTCACAAAGCTGCCGAAGGATCTGGCCGTAGCTTCGGCCGATCCTTCGGCTAGCTTCGGCACCAGGACCCCTTCGGTTCAGGAGAACCAAGGGGGTGACAGATATAGAGAGTGGCAAACAAAAGTCCATAGAGTCCAAAATAATATGTATTAGTTCCATAAGTGTCGACAGGAAAAGAGAGGAAAACATCAAACATGTTTTGGGAGCTCAACAATCCCCCTTCACCACTGCTTAAACATTTTTCTGTCAGCTAGAATCTGAACATCTGGATACATCAATCTAAAAACAGGAGAATGAACTGTGGATCAATGTCTTTCTCTGCAGTGAGACAGCATGTTCTTGTGGCTCTTTTGGACACCAAGGACTTTTGTTTGGGCCTCTCTCTGATGGAAAAGGTTAATTGATAGGGGTTTTAGTCCTTTCCTATTCTATCCAAAGCTAACATAAATGTAGTTATGCATTCACTTTAACTATACCTCGTATATACCTTATATATTATCCAACCAATGCCTGGTAGAAGCAGGGCCAGATTTACTCTCTCTGCTGCCCGAAGGCCAGGTTCCTCAATGCGCTCCCCTACCTGCCAAACCCCCCCATGAAGAATGGCAGACCTGCAGGCTGCATACAAGTGATCTCGATGGAACCGCCGAGATCACTTGTGCAAACCAAGTGGCAGCTTCCCCGCTGTACATTTAGCTCTGCTTGCATAAAGCAGGGCTAAATGTAGAAAACAACTACCCGCCCGGTGCCCGGAACTGCATGTCCCGGGGGTCGGGAGATAGGAATTCCACACCCCTGCTTCCCCTCTACTCCCTGCTGCCCCAAGGCTGGGCCTTGGTTGGCCTTGTGGGAAATCCGGCTCTGTGTAGAAGGTACCTCCTTCACTATTTGCCTGATCTACACTGAGACATACACAAAGGTTTTCCCATTTTCTCAGTTAAGAATTGAAGTAAAGAGGTTTTCTTTGTCTCACCCCAACTGCATATCTATCTATCTACATTGAAAAAGGGTTTATCATTGCACAGTAGCTGAGTTGTGGTAAATTGCTCCGACACATTGGTCCTTTAGTGACTATTTGGACCACTGATTTCCGTAACTATATTGTATTAAAAGACCATGAGTAAATGGTGTTTGCTCTGCTTACTTTAGCACACCCAATATCTCCCCCTTTGCTTTCTTCTTCAGGAGAAAAAGATCAGGGCACACACTATCTCATTTCATTTTGTGCTATAACACTATACTTTGTGCAAAGCTCTTTGCCAGTTTTAACACCTTTTTCAACACTTCACAAACGTATGTCACAAGACAGAAAATGGTATATTTATTATGATGTAAATGGTGCTATTCAATTACAGTGCTGTATGTGTCACTAAATAGAATCCTTGGCGTAGTGTCTATCTTAGATTGAATACATATTTCTGTATTTTTGGTGATCACACATCTGTGAAGTGTAGCACAATGTGCAAACATATGAATTATGTATATCTATAACCACTTGATATAATCTACATAAATAAAGAATAATATTTTTGAGGTAAGGCAATCATGTTATTGCTGAAGAATTATATTAAAGCCCATTTCCGGGTAAACCAAAAAAATTACGCATGCAGTAAAGTTACCACCGCACTGCAAGGGTTAAGTGCTAGTTTTTATCTGGGGACTGGAGTAAAACAGATTTACTTACCGGATCCCAGCTTCCACAGTGGTCAGCGTTCTCTCTCCCCTCTACTCCAGGTGGTGGACTGTCCCTTGGTGTCCTCACGTATTATGCAGATGTCAAAAATCCCCATTCATCATCTATGATGACGTCAGCAGTTCAGAGCAAGGGTGAGAAGAGGCTGTGGGGTCTACTGGTCTAGCAGCCTGGAAGGAGCAGGGATCAGGTAAATAAATCTTCACTCCTGTCCCTAGACAAAAAATGGAAATGAAACCCTTGCAGTGTGGGGTAGCCCCATGAAGGGGTAGTTTTTTTTGTTTGTCCGGAGAGAGGCTTTAAGTGAAATGTACAGTGCTGTAATTTAATAACACCTAAATTATCTATAACCACCCTATATGACCAACCACAATTCAGGGGTATATATTTAAATTGTATTTATAGTCCAAAGTTTTTTTTTCAGTTCTGGTAGAGTGGGGATGGGTTAAAACCCATGTCAAGTTTGTATTACTAGTAAAAAAAAAGTGAAACATTTTTAAGCTATTTAAAATGCTCAGTACATCACTTACAATGGATGCTGATTCTTGATGTTTAAAAGTTTTAGTTTCCTGTAGAATCAGCTGGTCCCCTAAGCACTGGTCCTGATATCCTGTTTTAGGGTGGCTCCTTTCCCTTGCAGGGTCAATGGAGACACTCTTTTGTGGTGGCTCAGGACACACAGACAAACACACAGACAGCGCAGGGTAAGCTATTCCTCTTCCCCCTGCTCCCCATTCCTACCTCCGTCCTTTTCCATGCTAGTAGATGGACAGCTGCTGGAGACTGCTCTGTCCCTTGTGTCTCTTGTACTGGACAGGAAAAAGGGAACTGAGAAAGTTGGAGCCAGCTGTTAGGAGATATGATTACTGTAAGTGTTTAAGCACAAATGTAAATAAAAACAGAAATACTTTGCTGGGCAAGGTATATTTGTTTGATCTGGATTTAGTATTGAAAACAAGTTTGGAATTTACCACTTTGGGAATAATACCACTTTAAACACTATGGAGGGAAATTTATCAAAGCTGGAGCAGACAGAATCTGAAGCAGCTGTGATTGGCAACAAGTCAGCTTCCATCTATCATTTTCAAAGCTTAACTGAACAAACTGAGAGAGAAGCTGATTGGTTGCCATGAGCAACTGCTCCAAATTCTGTTTGCTCCAATTATGATAAATTCCCCCAATGTATTAACCTCCCTGGCGGTATTCCCGAGTGTGGCTCGGGGTTAATTTTCTGTACCAAGAGCGTTAACCCCGAGCCACACTCAGGATTGCGCAAAAGTGTCACTTACCTTGTCCCTGCAAGCCCGCAGTGTCCTCTGCTGTGTTCGCCCGGCAGATGCCGGCATTCGGCTTTCAGTTTAGTTTTCTGGCGTCACAGCGGAGGGCAGGGCCGGCGGGAAATTCAAAAGTGAAAACATAATTAAATTAGGGACCACACTATATAGAGTGATGGGGCAGTGTGACCATGTTTATTGCTACACACTGAATATGGGTCTGAAAGGTAGACTTTGTCTCTAAAAGCCATTTTTATATCTTTTTAATCTTCAACTTTCATTAAAAAAAATCTGGTGATCATCAATGAGTAACTTTGCC